>NC_064426.1:32210000-32430000 GCF_023375975.1 Astyanax mexicanus | reverse complement strand
CAGGAGATGAGAATCAGGAGATTATATGGATTGAGATTTCAGCTCATTCATTCAGGTTTTTTCTGAGATCAGTGGTATTGGGGAAAAAAGAGCCCAATCTGCTGCTGTTGGAGTTAAGGTTTTTTTTTAGCTCTTGTATATTTTCACTGTTCCTTTTTCTCTGCTCCCTGTCCACTTTCTGCTCTCTTTTTTCCTGTTTTTACACAGCATTGTATGTGTGACTGTTTCAGGCTTGACACATGCATTATTAATTGTTGTGTCTGTAAAAATCTGACTGATTTGATACTTAAATGTCTCTACTGACCAAGCAAGAGTTTCTACTATATGTATTTTCATATAGATGTATTTAGTATAGTACTCACACTATCAGCATAGTGGGTGGTAATGATTGTGACTGGCAGTTTCTGGCTTGAATTGTCCATGTGATAGGACTAGATAGGTCAGATTATCATGGAAATCACATCCATATTCAGTGCAGAAGGTCCCACATGCATATCGTGCAGGTCAGTGCAATGTCTTTTAGCTTCATTTGGACATTTGGCAAAAGTCATGGTACACACTACTACTCCCATGGCTTAACCTCCTGAGACCCATACATTTGCTTGGCGTGCATTTTTTATTTTTCTGACTATTTGGGATCAGTAGAACCTAACAAGTATAAAAACTAAACGTTGTCTTTGTACAGGAAGTCTGTTTGTCCTAATATGGGGAAGGTAGTTTTATGTTTAAGATTAAACATTTATTTTTACCTGTTTTTGCTTTTTGCTGTCTGGACTGGCTGTAGAAACTTTTGACTGGGATTCCCATAATCTTGTTTTCAATCAATTAAGTGTAATATTTTAATGTGACCACTAGAGAGGTAGTGGCAATGTTTGCATATGAGGCCACAGGGTCAACGTAAAAAAAGAAAAGAAAAAATACTATGGTGCAGAAAAGCAAATAATTGAATGTCCCCTTATCATGACACAGGAGACATTTGAGCAATACCCAATTAGACTGTTGGAGAACAAAAAGGAAAATAAAATAAACTAATCAAATAACTAAAAAAGAATAAAATAAAATCCCACATTACTCTTGTTCCTCGGATGTTTTTGTTCATATTACCTCAGACCCCAAAAACGTGCTAATCTCTGGTTTATTTCTGTTGCAGCGACTTAACACGTTTTTATAGACTGGCGCACACGGCTGCTATAGCCATCACATCAGATTTGTATCTTTGACTTTCTAATTAAGGCTTTGATTAGATAAATCAGATATGGAAGCTTAAGCTTGTTATGTGAGACGGTGTGTGGTTCTTGGAGAGAGGGTGTGGAGAAGAGCTGTGCCAGACATTAACATCAGATGACGGCACAGAAGATAACCCAAAGTGACTGCTTTGGTTATTGCATTTCCTACCATGTACTGATAGAGCTGCTCTCAGATGATTATAGACCAGGTGTCGGCAAACTTTAACACCCAAAGAGCCATTTGGACCCAGTTTCCACGTAAAAGAAAACACTGGGAGCCGCAAATACTTTTTGGGCCCTATTTTAGCGTTCTATAGTTCACCGGCCATTTGCGTATTACGCAATTTGATTTAGGGCATGTTTTTGGGTGTAACGTGAAATAAACCAATCAGCGTGCCAGTCTCATTTGTTTTAAGAGTCAGGTGCTTTGGATCACTGCACTTTTGTTCATCTCAGCAGAGGAAACTGACCTGCTCGTTCATGCTGCTAAGGTGCGGCAGCAGCTCATTTAAGTGAAGAACAATGTTATTTTATTTAGTATTCTGTATCCTGAAGGCTCTGGGCGAGGGTCCCCCCCCCCCCCCCCCTGTTCTCCTTTGTGGTCTAGAAGTGTTGCGTGTTGTGGGAGTGGGGTGGCGTTGATATGTGGTATTTTGTTGACTGTTGTCAAGGTTTTAATCAGTCAGTGGAACTCCTGTGTTTCCCACCTCCAAGATATTTACCTGAACACACCTCACTTCCAGACCACCATGCCCACCAGTGTATATATTCCTAAATTCTGAATCTATTTTAACAATGTGTGCGCAAGGCTGTTGACAGGGTGTAAGATAGCACTGCGAGAAATAGACTTTTTATTGGGGTTTTCATTCATACAGTGATTTGTGCATTATTGCGTATTCGATAATCCATAGCTTCATGGCGACAATCTATGTAACTGATCTCAGATCAGTATGATTTGTCTCACAGCACCAGCCTCATGCTTCTAACCCCCTCCACGCAGAATGGACGTGGTGTGAGGAGCTGTCGTGTCCTCTGCTTGCCCCAGCTGCCTCCCAGTCTGAGTTAATGGGGCTCGTCTTCAGAATGGCTCTAATGAGTTCAGCAGAGATGCTGGATGGTGCCGTCTAGACCATGACGCAAGCCTCCCTCACTCCCCTGGTTCCCTGCATTAGCATCAACGATTAGCACCCCCATTTCCCCAAATTAGTCCAAATCTTGCTCACTAAAGCCGACACCAACCCCGTGCTCCAACACTGCCCAGCTGAGAATCGAAGGCCTTAGATGATGTCAGTGACACTAATTGAGATTGAACGCCGGCGGTGTCCAGCAGCTTTTGAGAAGAAGGCCTGTGTAGATCCTATTTGTCTTCATTTTTGGTTGGGTCATTCATTTCAGACTGTGGTTGATATCTCTGCAGTCATCTTCAGTCTGAGACGATGAGCTGCTGTGTGTCCAGTCTGAAACTAGGTGTCTGGTTGAACGACTTGTCGTACATCCGTCCAGCCGTTCAGACATCCCAGCTAATATCTTTTTAGCCTGGGTCACGCTATGCAATTTTTGGCCAGATTTTAGTCCCGATAATCAGTCTTAGTGGCTTAGTCTGTTATGGTTGGTTCTAGTCTGCATATTTCATATGTTGAGCAGTCATCAGTTTAGGTGAGGTTTGAGGGCACAGACTCTTTTTGGGATACTGATCCATTTTATTATTTTTTTTAATCGGACCACAACTAGAGTTTAAACACCCGTTCTGTCAACAGCCAATGAAAGCTGACCACTAAAAAGTAGTCACAAAAGCAATTTATCCAATTTAGCTACTTAAATTTGTTAAGTTTTACAGCTGCTGCTGTACAAAGATGATCTTGACTTCTTATTAAAATTGTTAAATTCCACTTGAAATGATGCAGCCGCTACTTGCTGGTGCTAGAGCTTGTCCCTTTTGTAAGCTTTGTTTAAGGTGGAACGGAAACTCCCAAAGTCATTTTTCCTGTTTATTGTGTGTTCAGTTAGCACCAATTGTGGCGCGAACATCAACAAATGTTGGTTTATTCTGCGTCTTCTAGGGGAAATAATTAGCATATTGTGGGGCACTTTTTGCTTCGGTTGAAGTCATGTAGTAGGAGTGTAATATATATCGTACACTGTAATATTGAAAAAATATATATATTCTGAGATGATAGCAGTATTTTGTTGCTTTTAACTGTAGGGCTTTAAATGTTTTATTTGTATTTGTTTTTGTTTTTTGTGTTTTCAGTTTATTTGTTCATTAAATGTTTTGTACTTAAGTTTTGTTGTGTTATTATTTTTGTTAAGTACTTTTGTTACTTTAGATTTATTCATACAAAATTACGGTCTCTAAGTTACAGACACTGATTGGTTTTAGAAGGACATGCGTCTGATGTTGGCATGTTAAAAATTCAGCAGGTGGTTTATTTGGTGGAAAGCCTTTCCAGGATAAGAATAAAATGAATGTACATATTAATTTTGTCTCCATATTAGTGCTGCTATTGTGTTTTTTTATACCAGCAGCAGCAGCAACTTCAGGCACAGTACACTAGGTTAGTTCAAATTCGCCAAACGAACGTGCTTGTCCTGAAGCAACTGTATCCACGGCTCATTTTTCCTGCTTTTCCGGTTATTTTGAGAAGGTACTGACTGCAGCCTGCACTTTGTTAGCGTCATGGCGTCCGGTCCCACCCACTTTGTCAGCATCATGTTTTAGCTCCGCCTCTGAACGGAAATAAACAATGTACAGGGCGGTTAGCGGACTTTAAATATAATGTGCCGCGTCGTCCGGCTTAAAGACTGTGTTACACTACAAGCTTGCGAGACTGACAAGACGTGGCGTGGACAAAGGAACGCCTGCTCAGCTTCCTGTAATTGGTCCGAAAGTTCGAATCATCTAGAAAATCGCTTTCACACTGCAGGCGAACCGGACCATGGTTCAGAAGATCCAGACCGAGACCATCTCTCTTAGCCGGACCAAAATCTGGTCGCTTGGTCCGGACCGTGGTTCACGGCCCCTTTCACACCTGCTACTTTGGTTCGGACCAAACTGAATAGTCCCAAAGTCCGGTCCAAACGAGGCTAAGCGTGAGCAAAAGCGACATAAAATGGAGCCAGTAGCTTACAAAAGCAAGCAGCAGCTATATTTTTGCTTTCCATATTGAGCTCAGAGCAGGCAAGTCTTCCCATTAGATTAGATTTGGTTATTGACTTTCAGATTTACAGCTGGTGTGTGTTTTGATTGATGTGACAGCTGTGGCGAACGTGGAGAGGCAGCAGTGATCGTGCTCTGTCGCTTTCTTTCTCTGACATTTCTGGACTGAACGCACTGTCAGTCGTGCCTTCAGAAAAGCGAGGTGTCTCATTTGTCGATGTGAGATTTTTTGGTGTTCTCCAGGTTCCAGTTCTCTGGCATTACTCACTGACTGAATAATGAAGCTGTATTCCCCGTGGGTGCTCTCTCAGCTTGGGTGGCTGTGTTGTGGTGCCTGAGTGCTCCTCATGCTCAAAGCCTGAACGAGCTCCCCACACCCCCTCTACTAATGGTCTCAGCTCTGAGAGCCAGTGACAGCCACTGAGCATAACAAACCTGTTGTGCTGCATTTACATTATAGCATGTTGTACTTTTTTTAAGGTGTGTTTCCTTACAGTTTAACAGACTTGAACAGCTTGAATACCCTGCAGATATTACAACTTGAAAATATCACGACAGTAGATTTCAGTTGGATTTTAGTCACATTTTAGCTGTTATATTTGAGATTCTGATGATCTTTTTATTTTATTGATTTTTTTTTTGTTCCCTGCAGCTGTTGCTAGCGGTAATTGTTGTTTCAGTTAGAGATGCATGAATTCCGAAAATGAAGCTAAGCATAAAAAAAAGTAGTAATGTAAGTAAGTTTTCTTCTTTAGCTACTTGCTGTGTTTTACTTTTCATGCTCAAATATGTTAACTTTTAAAGCTACCGCCAAATGATGCTGTTTAGGACTGAAACGATTACTCAAGTAATTCGAGTTACTCAATTAAAAAAATTGATCGTTTAATTGTCTGTTTAATGTTAAAACGAAGAGCACAGAATTTAGCGCGGACTTTTAATGTGAAACAGCGCCCTTAGCGTTACGTAACCCACGCCCAGGAAGCAGGTGGAGGAGGCGGAGGTTTTTAGAACGGTGAGTAGGTAAATTTAACTCATAACAAATCAATGGGATTAACATTAATGTACCTTAATAACATAACGACAGTGCTGTGGAGTGCAGTTTATTAGGAATACTGTCTAATATGTGTGGTTAGTTTATTACAATGGAGACAAGTTCTGAGCTTTTTTTACATCCTGTTTATTCGTCTGAAAGTCTCATCCGATTGGATGACCATTCCTAGTTTGGAAAAAAAAAGTTTATATATTGTGTCACAACAGAGCTATAAAAAAAAAAAAAAAAAAAAAAATCTTAAAAAGTAGATACTGGTATCGGCACATACAAAAAATTGGCAAACTTTTTTTTTTTTTTTTTTTTTTTGATTGGTTGGTTTCACCTTGCTTAGTCCTATTTTTGGGGATTACTTTTACACTGGGCAGTGGGGTAGGAGTTTTATTACTGAAAATAAAATCCGCAGTAATTAATGAGGCTTGTAATGTGAACGTAGCTTACTTCAGAGTTTTTTAAAGGTGCTAAATCGTTCTATTTGGTATGATCTTAGTCTTTCCTGATTGATGCTGTTCGATCTCCTCCCATGTGCTGTTTTTATTGTTCTTCTTCTTTAGATGTTTGGGATTCATGTTATGTCACTGAACTGAATTCCCACAATATTGACGATCTTACAAAACTGTGATTGTGATATTCAATATATCACACAATAATTGTCACAAATACAGGACATTTTCTTACAATACATTATTTAATAAATAATGAATCTTGTAATATGAACATAGCTCACTTCAGAGTTCAGACGCTTCTAAAAGCTGCAGTGATTAAAGTTCTAGTGAGCTTAGAGCTGAAACTAAACCCAACAAGAGTGAGCTGAGGCAGGACATTGTTTTGTGTATTCAGTGCACACATCTGTGATTGTGGACTGACTCACTCATTGTACACATCTCTGTGTGCTCGTACAGAAAGTTCTGGGAAACCTTCATCTCCATCTGTCACGAGAACGGCAGTCTGCACGGCATCACGTTCGAGCAGATCAAGGCCCAGCTGGAGGCTCTGGAACTGAAGAAGACCTACGTGCTGAACCCCCTGGCCCCGGAGTTCATCCCCCGTGCCCTGAGACCCCAGCACCCCCAGGGCCCTGGCAAGCACCAGCACTCCCCACCAAAGGTACCCAATATTAAATCTTTCAGTTTAGCAATTTTTAAAAAAATTTTAAGCTTGTTTTCTGTTGTTTGGATGGGTTACGTTTTGTGTTATTAGCCTTTGCTTGCTTTACGTGGTAAAATTCATGTTTGGCTATGTCAGATTTGCATTATTTGTTGTACATGTAAACACATTTGATACTTTTATGTTCTATATTTAAAAAAATGCTTAATGTGGACGAGGGCAGATGATGGTGATTGGGCAGAGTGACCAAATAGTAGCATTGAGCAAAATTACAATTTTGTCTATATTGTGCTGTTAGTTATAATATCACTGGATCACTTCATATTATTCCAAAAAATATATATTTATTTTGAGATTTTAATTGTTTTCATATATGATGCATTATTGAGATAAGGCATCAAATATCTGGATTTTTATTGTTTTTTAAACATCATAGGCGCTCTACACCCCTAAGACTCACAACCCAATTTGTTATACAGACATTACTGGTTTATTTTCTTGCATAAATTAAATTAATAGGTTAAACCTGCTGTGAAGAATATTGTTTTTCAAATGTTGTGAAAATTTTGTAATTGCTTGTATTTGGAAGTATTTTATCTTTTTCAGTAACACAGGTGCTGTAAAGTATCATAGAGAATTGTCTTGCAATATATAGATTTTTCTGGTAATGTGGGCAACATTTTGTGATCTTGTATGGTGAGATGCTCCTCTCTTTAATATATTCTTTGGTATTTAATTTTAAAAGGAGTATTCAGTGACATAACATGAATGAATGTTAAACCTCTAAACAGGGCTCCAGACTAACACCGTCCCACCGTCCCAGGAACAATAGTAATAGTACACTGGATGAGCTAGAACAGCATCCATCTGGGAAGGCTAAATTTAGAACAAATGGCACAAAATATTTTATTGATATGTTGCTGTGCTAGGCAAGGCCTGTGCTAGGCTATTGGCTAATGTGATCTGTCTCTGTAATTGGCTGTAAACTAGCCAATAAAAACAGAACTTATCATTTTGAAAAAGTGTTTTTTTTTTATCAAAAGTCAGAGTAATCTGTAATCTGTAGCCAACCACAAAGTAATCTGAGCATTTTTTCACCCTAATCTAAGTCATAAATTTACAATGTACACATTTTGGATCATTTAAAAATACTAAATAAATACTTTTATATGGCCTGGCACTCCTAGAGGCTCCTGTATGTCATATAGAGCTGTATGACACCGGCACTGTATGATGGGCAGTACTGGACAGCAGCAGCAGCAGCAGTAGTAGTAGCAGCAGCAGCAGCGTGAGCTCTGATCACGGACAGATGTTGATGAGTGAGGAGCCGTGCTCACGCTCTGTCTGTGTGACATTAATAAAAGCAGCTGGGCCAGGCCGGGCGGCGGGGAGCATCCGTCTGAGCGTGAGCGTGCAGGAGCGAGCCCTCAGACGAATAATACGCCAATCAATCCTGCTCCCTTAGGGGGAGGCAGGTAAACATGCCAGAGAAGATGACTGAGGAGACTTCCCTCCCTCTCTATCAGTCTCCATCTGCCCCACTATCCCTTTCTCTCTTCTACTGCTTCGCCTCTTTGTCTGTTGTTTCTCATTCTCTCTCTCTCTCATTTACTCTCACTCACTCACTCACTCACTCATTCATACTCTTTCCCTCTTAACTTGTCTTGTTTTCACTTCTTCTCTTTTCCTTTTTTCGCCTCTTTAACATTCCAGTCTTCCTTTACTGGTGATCCAGTCTGCCTAGGTGTAAGTTAGCAGACTTCCAGTTAACTGGATCTCCCCAGTGGGCTGTTTGTTAGGCTTCTTGCTGCATCAGAAAAACGCACAACTTGTGTGGTTTGAGAAATGATTGGATTTGTAGGCTATTAAACTTGCAGCTTAATAGGATCAGTGTCAGATTAAGTAGTATTCCGTCCGTCATGTTGCACTCATTATTTATGGTTTCTCTTAGCAAAGCACTGTAAACGTTTTTTGATGTTAGTATTGCCAGCTTACCTCTCTTGCAGTTTTTGACATATCGAGTTGTTTAAACTCCAGACCTTTTGGTAGGGACACTCGTCTCATAAGATGAGACAAGATTTTAAATACAGTATTTTACAGAAATAAACGTCCGTTTTCTGGTCTATTTTTATACGTAAGGCGCGCCGGAGCATAAAGGCGCATTTTAAGCGACAATAGTAAGGAACAAGGATGTCACCATGTTGTTAATCTACACAGATTTCTCTTCTGAAAACTGTTTATTTGGGTGAGTAAAGCACTTCTGGTTATTTACAGTAAGCTTAGATTCCCAATCTTTTCAACAGCGCGGTTAGCAGCAGGGCTAGCCACGGTTAGGAGCGCTTATTGCTAGTAAATTTCGGCCGGCAGTGCTACACTGAGGAGCCCTGAGCTTTCTGGTAAGCCAGGGCGCGATCAGCTAACAGTTCATTCTACGTAGACACGCAGACTACAGTCCAATAAAATCACCTTGGTTAGCGGCTAATACTAATGCTGCTCCAGCCTCGGTGCTGGAGAAACTTCACTGGAACTCCTGTATAAAGCTGCACTTCAGTGGAGTGGCTTTACTGCTCCTGAATACCTGAATGGTAAAATTCTTACATAAGGCGCACCAGATTATAAGGCACACTGGTGATTTTTGAATTTTGCACTTTAGCCTTGTTTTAGATGTTTTTGGTTAGATTTCTTTATTTTTGTTAAGGTTGACCTATTATTATTTTATACAAAATTAGGATCTTGGTGTTTTGTTATTTATGACAAATATTTATAGATTTTATTTTATTCTAAATGTATGAAACTGTTATTTGTTTAGTTGCAGTTGTATACTCTTGAAATTATTTATGGTAACACTTTACTTGGATGGTCCATTTTATGACCTTGTTGATGCTCAACTGACATTCAACTAACACTGAATTGAATGTCCATTAAATTTAACTTAACCCTATGTTGAATGTTAATGATTTAAAATAGAACCTAACTCTACACCTAACCCTAACCCTATGTTGAATGTTAATGATTTAAAATAGAACCTAACTGTACACCTAACCCTAACCTTAACCCTTAATCAAGCTTATAATCAAACCCTACACCTAACCCTAACCTTAACCCTTAATCAACCATAAAATCAAACCCTACACCTAACCCTAACCTTAACCCTTAATCAACCATAAAATCAAACCCTACACCTAACCCTTACCCTAACCTTAACCTTAACCTAAACTTAAAATCTAACCCTAAACCCAATCCTAAAATATTAAGATGAGTGTTTGGATTAGAGTTTAATGTAGGGTTATATTCAATAGAGAATCATTTTCAGTTCATTTGCAATTAATATACATGTAGTTGAATGTTCGTTGAATGTCAGTTGAGCATCAAAGAGGCCATCAAATGGACCATCCAAGTAAAGTGTTACCTTATTTATTTATTTTTAACCAATGTTTTGTCTTATTGCCAAGGATATCATTATTGCCAAAAATACCCTGAAATATTTTGTTAATGTTTTAGGACCATATCGACCTCTCACAGCCACCACCTTTGCTTCACCTTCATTGGATTTCACATAGTAACAACACAGCAACTGCCTGATTTGTTTTATACACAAGTCACACTGCTCAGCACAGCTCTCCTGTTGTTTGTTGTTGTTTTGTTTTAACTGGCTCTCCTGATAGTTATCCCCTCTGAGAGCTGCCTAATAGCTCGAACCTTGATGTGCGTTCCCGGTCCCTCCGAACAGGAGTGGAAAAGGCCACCTTTCTATTTGAGGTGATTTGATTCCGTAATGAATGCGCTCCGTTGCTGTTGAAACTGTTCGGTTTGAAAGCCAAAGCAACTTTTCTAAATAAAAAGCATGAATGGTAAGGTGGGGGTGGGGGTGGGGGTGGGGGTTGGAAGGAGAGAATAATGGACAACTACTGTATTAATAACCCTCTGAAATGGGCTCCATTGTAGCAGCATAGACACGGCTCTACCCTACCCTGTTTGGGTTGCCTCTATCCTGGACACAAGATAATATACAGTTGGGCCTATAGACACTCACAGGTTACAAAGCTAGCATCTTTCTCAGCTTGTCCCATTGGTCAGCTGGTCATTTGGCTATAAATCTGTCAACCAGACAGGGCAAGCATGTGTTTATATCTGGCGGAGACATTCCTGGGTAGAAACCCTTGCAAATGCCAGTTTTAAGCCCTGCCACAAGGATTGAAGTCCTCCCTCCTAAAGACTCCTATTTATTTATTTATTAATTAATTAATTAATTTATTAGTATTATTTTTTTTAAAGAATGTACTGTCATTGGATCCCAAACATAACTGGATTTGATGCTAAAGACAAGACTGTTTTAGTCAATAGGAGCCCAGGTTTCTTACTTACATAGCCTCTGTGACACCCTCAATTTCTCACCATAAGGTACCCTACCCAAAGTAGCTTCTGTGAGCTTGTTCATAGGGCACTTTTATGCTCTCTGGTGGCAAAATATAGCGTCTAGATCTTGCCAACACATCTTTAATTATTTATATATGTAAGACAACTGCTTACCGATTTTTTTTTTTTTTTCTTTTTAGTAATCTGCCTTTCCTTGTTTTCTTTGGTATGTAGGTTTTTTTTTTTTTTACTTTTGCATTGCGAATTTCAGCGGCCTCATATAAAGCAGGTTGATGGCACGTATTGCTCATCACATGCTATTAAAATTGCAAGTGCTGTAATCTGTGAACAGTGAGCCCCTGAGTGGCTTTAACGGCAATCGAGCTGACCCCTGAACGGCAGCACTCAACCTCTGGGACTCCGACCAGTGCTAGCGCTGAATCGACCGCTGATGCCATTGGCGTGTCATTCTGTATGCACACAAATGACATTGATCCGTTGTGAAAAGGCGTGCCTTCCTGCAGGATTACATCAATGGGCTCTGATTTGGGAAGTCGTTGCCAGCGCGGCTAAAGGAAAGGCGCTGGATGAAGGAAAGCACTGTTGTGGCACAGTTTTTTTTTTTATTTTTATTTTTTTTTTATATAACCTCTTGACTCATTTCTTCACTCTCTCTCCTCACAAGACAACACTGCTCCGTACAACCTGACTAGTAAAATCCATACGTAAGGTGATGATGATTTTTGGGAAAATTAAGAATTTTAAGTGTGCCTTATAGTGTGAAAAATACAATAATTCAGCTAACTAACAGACTGATTAATGCTGGTTTATTTAAAAAAGTTGTTTAATGTAGCTAGCTAACATACTGACTAATTCTGGCTCTTCATTTATAAATGGGTTTATTTAGCTAGCTTACATTATGGCTAATGCTGGATATTGTATTTAAAAATGGGTTGATTTAGGTAGATTACATGATGGCTAATGCTGGCTGATCATTTATGAGTGGGTTAATTTGAATGTTGTATAGGCTGGTTAATTATACTTGGAATGGTTAATTTAACCATTTAGCAGGCTGGATAATGCTGGCTATTAACCTATACATAAAGTAACAGGTGGCTTAATCCTGGCTTATTTCTAAATTGATTAACGACTGAACATGATGGCTAATGCTGGCTTATTTATACATTTTTCAATTTAGCCTGTTAACATGCTAGTTCTGGCACTTATTTTATAAATTATTTAATTTAGCTAGTTAACATACTAGTTCTAATTTTTTATTTATACATTATTTAATTTAGCTAGTTAACATGCTAGTTCTAATTTTTAATTTATAAATTATTTAATTTAGCTAGTTAACATGCTAGTTCTAATTTTTAATTTATAAATTATTTAATTTAGCTAGTTAACATGCTAGTTCTTGCTTTACATTTTTTTTTTTTATTCAATTAGTTAACATACTAGTTCTAGCTCTTAATTTATAAATGGGTTATTTTTTTTCTGTCTTACAAGATAGCTAAAGGTGGCTGTACATTTATAAATGAGTTAATTTATCTACCTTATTGGTAGTGAATTATTTAATTTAACAGTCTTAGTGGTAGTGAATTAGTTCCTTTATATTGCTGACAAGCTAGCTAAGGAGAACTAGTCGTTTGTAAATGGGTTAATTTGGATTTCTAACTGGTTGACTAATGCTGGCTAATTATATGTGAAATGGTTCATTTCATTAGCTTACAGTCAGATTAATGTTGGCAGAGATCATTTTTGAATAAAATAATTAATTTAACTCCCTAACACAGTGGCATCTCCTGGCTGATTTGTTTATGAATGGGTTAATTTTATTCCAGCTAACAGGCAGACTAATAATGCTGGCTCATCTGTTATATATGGCTTCATATTAGCTAGGTATCATCCTCGCTCATCATTTATGGATGGGTTAATTTAGCTAGCTAACAATGCGTTTGCCTTGAAGGCAGTCTAATGATTAATGATTGGCTAAATTAAAGTTCCTAACAGGTTCACTAATGCTGGTTGATCATTTCTGAAGGGGTTCATTTCACTGGATAACATACAGGCTAACACCCATTATAGTTATTATAATATACCATGTTTGATTGGGTATTGTATCTCTGCTGGAGGACATCATTTTTGTGTAGTCTTTTGATTCAGGGATGTTTTCAACAGGCTGGGTGTGCATAACCTCCCCCTCCAGCTGATCTAGCCTGTAGCCCTGCGCGGTGACAGATGTGGGACATGGGAGCAACTGTGTTTTTTTCCCTTCTCTCCACTCTTCAACTCAATCTTTTTTTTCTCTCCTTAGGCGAAAGGACAGCTTGCCAATCACGCTGAGCACTTTCCTCCTGAAGGCTTCGGTAAGTCTCTCATTGACCCTCCCGTCCTGTAATGCCTGCACGTATTGACCCAGCTGCAATTCATGCCTTCCTTGCTAGTGCATGCTCCAGTAATAGGGGCTTTGAGCGGTGGCTGTGACCTGATGATCTGGTTTTGCTCTGCTTCTTTTTTCACTATGATGACAGGTTTATGTAGGTTCAAATGAGTTTGGTTCACGATTTTTCTTGTGGCTTAGAGTTTAATATTAGTATTAATATATATATATTTTATTATTTTTTGTTTGAAAATGCTATCAGTTAAGTGAGTTCGGAACAAATGATTTAAAAAAAAAAAATTTTAGATGTTGAATTCACAATTTGTTTTTAGAAAATATACGTAGTAAAGATAAAGTATTCTTAAGATAAGTTATTCCTCAGAAATTGTCCTATTAATATACTACCGTATTTTATGTACTATAAGGCACACCGTATTAAAAAGGGCACTAGATAAACGTCTGCTTTCTGCTCTATATTCATACATAAGGCGCACCGCATTATAAGGCGACAATAATAAGGAACAAGGGTGTCGCACAGTAATCTACACAGATTTCTCTCCTAAAAACGGTTTCTTTGGGTGAGTAAAGTGCGTCCCTTTGTTTACAGTAAGCTTAGATTTTTTATATTTTTAACATTCGGTTAGCCGTGGATAGGAGTGCCTAGTACTAGTAAATGTTGGCCGACAGAGCTACACTTAGGAACCCTGAGTGTTTCGGTAAGCCAGGGTGCTATCAGCTAGTGGTTCGACCCATGTAGCTTGTTTTATCACGCAGGCTACACTCCAATATACTCCTCTTTGAACAGCGAAAGAGCTAGCACTGCGTTATGCTGCTCCTGCCTCTGTGATGGAGAAACTTTATTGAAACTCCTTTTTAATGCTGTACTTTAGCGGAGTGACTTTACTGCTCCTTACAACCTGACTGGTTGATTTCACACTGAATTATAAGGTGCACTGTCAATTTTTGGGAAAATTTTTGGGTCATTAAAAAAAAAAAAAACTTAGGAGCAGTTGTTATTCTTAAAAAAAAGTTTTTTTTTTTTTTTAAGTTTAAATACTATGTTGTCTTAATTGTACAGTAGCCTCATACTTGATGCAGAAGATCAAAAGCAAAGATAGGAAATTACCAAGAAAATAAAAGAGAAGCAGTCATCAAATTGTTCAACAAGTAAATATTAGTCTATTCTTTACTATATTTTTGACCCTTCATAGGTTTTTCTTTTCTTTCCGCTCTGATGTAATTAAATAAATATAATGAGCTGTAGTTGAGCTAATTACAAATAGCTTTATAAGAAGCTATTTATGAGTGCTAGGTAAAGTTAACCCTTAACCTTTGCTTAACATTAGACTCTCAATGTCGCTCAGCGTCAAACGGCCGCGGCCCAAGCTTAGCATTGATGGCGTTTCTTTCAGCTTATCTAATGCTACTTAACTCTTACCTCAGACTTGGGGATTCAAAGCTTGGGCAGTTTCACCACGTTGAAGCCCCAGAGTCCGCTCTATATCATAAAATCCGAAAGCAAACAGCACCTGCTTTGAACAGTGTTCTGTCGAGTTGTGCTGCCTTTTCAAATCGTGCTTCACTAGTGTTTATTTAGTGTTTGTCTCGAAAAAACGCAGAATCAACCGGAGATCCAATTTAAACCTGTAGATACTTACACAAGATAGCTAACACTAACTAGCTCTGTAAACAGAAACTGTAAGCTCCGTCTGTGGCCGGTCCTTTGCCGAGGTGGTTGAGGCTATGAACTTACTGGTTGATGTAGACACCAAACATCTCTCTGATCAACTCAGATTTCTGAGGGTTTTATTTTACCAGCTGCATATACAGCTCAGAGACCTATAGTATTTCACTAAAAACAAGAAAAAGCGGATTTTGGCGAAAAGAGACCTTAAAGAAATGATGTATAATGATGTAGCAGCAGAGTAGAGGGAAGTGTTTTTCCTGCCTCTGCTCTCTGATAGGAGTGTTTGGGGCGTGTTATCTCTGTGCTTTTGCGAGTTTCGTCGCTGTGAATGGAAGCCATTAGTTTGTAGATCTCCACTCGAGTGATCACTGAAGCAGAAAAAGAGGGAGAAGGAGAGAAACCTCGATTTGGCAGTGACTCGGGTCAGGGGAGTGAAAGAGTGCAGAGCTCAGTCAAGTGGATCCGGCTTCCTCCCAGCCTCGCTCGCTCTTCTCCCAATCAAAACATGAGCCCTACGTTATTATGTGGCACCGGCTCCAATTTACCCAGAATGACTCCCCTGGATTGGTGTGTGTTGGAGTGAATGACCTAGTGGGAGAATGTATGAGTGTGTATATGTCTCTGTGTGTGTGTGAGTATATACATTTTCAGAGCACTGGATAAGGACATGGTACACCTACTTATCCATGCTATCAGATATCTAATCAGCCAATCAAGTGGCAGCAGTGCAAGGCATACAGTTATGCAGATACAGGTCAGCAAGTTCAGGTAATGTTCCAGTCACCCATCAGATTAAGGAATAAATGTCCTCCTTTAGGTATTCAACATGATTCAACATTTTCAGTTCTGATACCAGTCCGATCAACTTCTCAATATAAGTCGAATTTATATCAATTTGAACTTAATTTATTTCTATTTATCAGTTTTAGCTAGCCTCAGGACTTTTATTGTGAAATTTGAAATGTGTAAGACCTGGACATGATTAGCCCCTCCCCCTTGCTTTTAGCTGCCATTTATTATGGGCAGAAACCTCCAAACTGACAAGTTTAGCACTTGTTTTTCTCTCTTGATAAAGAAAGGCAGAAACATGACTTGTTGTAGGGGGTTTTAATCAAAACATTAATCTAAGTTGATGTTTGCCAAGAATCAGGAATTGCATTACTGTTTGATTTCCATTCTAGTAAAAACTCAAGTCTGTGACAAGATTCAAATGGAGAGTGTTCACACTGTTAATACTGTTTGCATGTGCTCCTGTCAAACAACAGCTGCAGCCATTACCAGCATGCACTGCTTCCTGCTGCTGCTCCTGACTGTGTGTTTGCTGACTGAGCCGTTTCTCTGCGTGTGTCTGGTTCTGTCTGCAGTTCAGCCGAGCGGCGCCGTGTTGGTGGGAAATCCCATCCAGGCTTTCACCCCGCCTGGAGGAGCAGCTCCGGCCGCCGGCAAGTCCCCCAGCCCTGTGCAGCGCATCGACCCCCACACCGGAGCCAGCATCCTGTATGTGCCCGCTGTTTACGGAGGCAACATGGTCATGCCCATGCCACTGCCGGTGAGTGCTGAACAGAGTAACAGTCTTTGTGATGTGGTCAGATTTTGTTTCAGCCCTCCTTAATAAAGGGTTTGTCAGTTCTGAAAAACTTGGAAAAGTCATGGAATTTAAATATAGCAATTTCCAGACTTGAATAAGTTTTGAAAAAATTAATATGTCCTGAAAGTTTTGGTGAAGTCATGGAAATATGCAATCTACAAATATGTGTTTCCATTTATCAAATGAGGAAAAGCTATTTTGAGCTAACTAATACATCAGCTCAAAGTTCAGTAATATAGCCCTATAGCACAGTGACACTCTCAGGATCTGACACACATTTTATTATTATTGAAGATCGTGTCAACATTGCTTAAAGAAATTAATTTTTTATCTTTGTAGATTTTGTTGTTTTTGGTGTTATTGTCCATGTATACACTGATGTTTTAACGTATGGTCATAAAAATGTGTCTTTAAGACATGGAAAAGTCATAGAAATTTATTGGTTAAAAAAAATGAATGAAACTTGTTAATTAGGGGTGTGACGAGACTAATATCACGTGACGAGACGATACTGGGTTCACGAGAACGAGACCAGATTAAAATTTTTTTTTAAAGAAAACGTCAAAAAGCATTTTTTAAAATACAGTACAGAGCTAAGGGTTTAGTACAGCTGTCTATGAAACAGTCACGTGTAGGATTTACTTACAGTATTTATATATGGTTTGTGTCTTGTTGGTCACTCTGTTACCGTTTATTGTTTCCACTGGAGCCAAAATGCAGCCAGACTTACAACTTAAAAGTAGCAGAAGCATCTTCTGTGCAAATGCCTGAATTTTCCTCTTCTGCTGAAAGCTGCTCTCACTGCTCAGCCACCACACTCGCTGCTATCTCTACTGTGTTGCCAGATCCCTCTTAAAAAGTCCACACTAATCTGTTTTATTTTCCAGTGAGACAGGTTTAATGCTTGACGAGAAATATTGTCACGTTTTAATCTCGCGAGATCTCGTGCCACGAGATCTTGTCACACCCTTACTGTTAATACTATTAAAGTTATTATAATATTATTTTCTTGCTTTTTTTTGCTGGAAATAATGGATAACCATCACACCATTGACATGGAGCCTCTCACATGGCATAGATAGAAATTCTAATATTCATCCACTGCTGTCAGCACATTATGTTAAACGCAGTATGTGCTCCCTGATTGATGTTTGGAGATTGTTAGTGAACCGGGAGGCTGAGTGGGTTTATATGTATGTAAACAGTGATTGAAGTCCACCCACTACTCTCTGTTCACTTACTTGTTTTCCTCCGAGCTGCTCCTGCACGTGACTGACTACTCATGAGCTTGTGTGCAGAATTGTCCTCAAGGTTCACTCAGATATGCTAACAAGCTTCTTGACTGAATTGAATTGTGATTAGTGAAAACAGAGGTTAAAAAAAGGGAGTGAGAAGTAGAAGTACCAAATTGAAAACCTCTGGAATATAATCAAGAGTGCTTGAATATTTGCACCAGGAGTAAAGGCATAAAGTTATCCAAAAGCAGTGTATAAGACTGGTGGAGGAGAACATGCCAAGATGCATAAAAACCGTGATTAAAAAACAAATATTTGGTTATTCCACCAAATATTGATTTCTGAAGAGATCTGAAAGTTCTGCATCTCTGTTATTTTAGACATTTCTTATTTTATTTTTTACAGAGCTGTAAATACCAATATTAGCTCACTCAAACAACAAAAACAGAGGTAGATGGATGACTGAATATAAGTGAATTCTAGAAATGTAATCATTAGTTGGGAAACTGGACAAACAAGTTGTAAAGGGTCTTAAAATGTCAGCAGTACTGTTATTTAAAACACTGCACAATTCATCCTTTAATATTTAATAAAAAAAAAACACAGAAATACATGAATAGGCAATGAGTATCCAAGCATCTGCTTACAACTGTGCTTATCTTCATTCTTATTCTTTTGTATGTGTTCTCACAGCTGCCGTGGGCGGGCTACCAGAACCGCTTCGCCATGGACCCTCGAATCATGAGCCACCCAGCAGCTATGGCGGCCTACAATCTGAACCTGCGGCCAGCAGCCAGCCGGGCGTCTCCCGTTCTGTACGGCCTGAGTCAGCCCTCTCCTCTCGGCCTCGCCCAACCGCTCCCTTCTGACAAAGAGCTTCTGCAGGAGCCCAGCGGCAACGGTACTTTTTCTTCTCAGCTGGAGCTGTTCATTTTATTTTATTTATTTTATGTTTTTTAAAGAGCATATTTTATAGTATATGACTGACTGTCTATTGTGGGCACCAGACATTTAAAAAAAAAAAAAAAGAGAGAGAGAGAGAATGAAGGAGGAGGAGGAATAGACTACACTCATCTGCCAAAATTGCCCAGCTATCTCCAGAGTTTGTAGATACTTGTATGTGTAAATAAGCCGGTGTGCTGTGAGCTGTGGATGCATGTTGGAGGGGGCGTAATAATGTGGCTTACATAAGGTGCTCCTCTCTTTGAGTGAGCTTTCAGCACATGAAGCTGTAGCCTGACTGTAGAGCTTTTATTATTATTTTTTTTTTAGATATTTCAGTCAAGGCTCTTTCACACTATGAAGCTCCTGATGGTTAGACTGTGGTGTTTTGGCATGCTTTACTCTGCCCTCAGGTTTTTACACGAAAAGATTGAATAGTTTTTAAAGTTAAAGTTCTTAAGAAATTTTTGTTTTAGTCAGAAGTATTTTTTTCTTTATTTATTTTTAAGTGTTTTTTTAAATGTATACATTGATGGTTACACAAATACTGCCTCTACCTGAATTTTGGTAAATAGGAGTTCCCAACGTAGAAGTTGAATATGTTAACAATTTCAAAAGGGAAAAAAGTTCAAAGTTTGAACGCTAGGTGTCAGAAACGGGCCAAAGAGTCTAAAAGGGGCGAGGGTGAAGTTGTAGCGCAGAAAAACTGGCCAAAGAGCCTAAAAGCAGAGAGAGTGCGCATTTCTAGCGCAGAAAAACAGGCCAAAGAGTCTAATAGCGGAGAGGGTGCGCAGTTGTAGCGCAGAAAACGGGCAAAAGAGACTAAAAGTTGCGTAATTAAGGAGTTTAATATTAAGAGACATCATAAAATGAAACCTCAATTTGAAAAATCTTAGTTTACACAACACTGTCAAAGATAAAGATAGTAAGTCAAGTAAAATGGTGTGTAAATGAAAATAATCAGGAAAATGTATTATTTAAAGTGGTATATTTCATTATTTGTTTTATTACAGAGTCTGTGGCCCGTGACTTCAAATATATTTCTCCTTCTGGCCCCCAACAAAAAAAATTTCGACACCCCTGATCTATATGAATATGAATTTAACATTTTATTTTTAGGGATCCACCAAAATATTCAGCAACCAAATTATTTTTAGCAAATAGCAAAAATGTGGAAAGAGCCTATGTGTTTTTTACTATATTGCACTATAAGGCACACTTAAAATCCTTTAAATTTTCCCAAAAATCTGTGTGCCTTATGCATGAATTTTACCAGTCAAGTTGTAAAGAGCAGTAAAAAGTCTCCGCTAAAGTACAGCATTGTACAGGAGTTTCAGTTCAGCTCTCCAGCAACATTAGCATTATCCGCTAACCAGGCTAAGCTCTAGCTCTTTGTCCGTCCAGAGGTAACTATTATCAGCCTGTAGTCTGCTGATAATCCGGGCTAGCACTGCTGGAGCAGCCTTAGCATTACCCGCTAAGCGTGCTAAGCACTAGCTCTTTGGCTGTCTAGACATGAGTATAATCAGTGTGCCTTATGTGTAAAAATAGACCAGAAATTAATTTCAATAGATTGAGTTTTTTTTGTTGCTGGTGAAGAAGGCGACGTTTATACATGTATCAATGTGCGCATGTGAGGCGTTTCAGGAACAGATTCAGATACAGGTCACTTACTTTTGTGAATGTGAACCGTAAAGATAGCCCTATCTGATCTTAGCAAAAATCCTAATTTAGCAATGTGGCTTGTAATGTGAACGCAACCAATGGAAAAGGGGGTTAGGGAGTGACTAGAAAGGGAATTCTACAAGAAAGTAGACAATCTCTCAACTGGTTAATGTTAATCTTCAGCTGGAAGTTGGTTGAAATGCAGCTGTGCTCTTCAAAATCGTTTTTTTTTTTTTTTTTTTTTTATGTTTTTCTGGTGTGTTTTTGTGTGTGTGTTTGTGTGTGTGTGTGTGTGTGTGTGTGTGTGTGTGAGAGAGAGTAAAATAGCGTGATGCTTTTTGATTAATTTGCCTGCGTGACCCCCGTGTCTAAAAGCAGAGTAGATGAGGTGGGGAGCTTTCACACAGCGCTGTTTGCATGGCACTCTGGTTTGTGGCTCTAATGTACCTGTGTGTCGTGCTCATCACAGGGAAGGTTGACGTTAATGGAAAAGTGGAGCATGGCAGGCTGCTGACACCTGAAAGGAAAGCCCCCGAGCTGAAAGAGAAACAGGTAACTGTCTATCCTTCCATTATTAGATAGCTGAGGGGGTTGTGCCTGGGAGAACTTCTCACAGCTTTCTTCATTAAAAAGTCAACTTGCCTGCTGTAAAAAATGAAAAAAATTCAGTGTTTAATTCCGTGGATGAGCTGCATGAGCAGGTAATCATATTCCATTCCTTCATATTGCCACCTCAAATGGACAGTTTTAATGTTTACATAATATGCACATAATGTATTCGTGCTCAGAAGCTCTGATGTGGTATTAAAAGCTAGTTTGCAGCCATATTGTTTAGTTAGGCATCAATATAAAATGTTTTAACTACATTTTCAAAGTAGTTTTTATTGCAGATATTCCAGAATGCACGTTTGTACAATTCCATGTTCTAAAGTACACATATCCCTTGATCTTGCAATTTGCTAGTTTTAGTCAACTCGTCACCAGACTTAACACGGAAGGGGATTCCACTGCTGAGCAACAAAGATCTGTGTGTAATTGGAGTGCTGTCAGCCAATCAGAGCACTTCATTTTTAACCACCTTCTTTATTTCAACCAATATCATCTATAATATCTTAACTTCAGTGTTAACAATGCACAAGCTGATATAATTTATATAATTTATTCACAGAATTATTTCTAGGTTAGCAGGTCTATAATTGGCTAGTTTACCGCACTGCAGCAGCTTACAGGAGCCACATTAATTTCCTCAACTACAGCCCTTTTAAATATAATACTGTAGCTTGAACGATTATTTTAATTTTCCAATGGCTTCAATAATAACATTGTAAATTGGTATTAAACTTGTGTTTAACTTGTTTAATAGAGCTTTTAAAGATATTTCTTTAAATACCCAAACATTGAGTATTTTAGGTTCATTCATAGTGTTTATGGAAATATTCTCTTAATGTCTTTTACTGCAACTTTTATTGCAGTGCGGCTAAAAATATATATATTTATACATACTGTTGTGGCTTGTTCTGAGTGTGTGCTTATTTCCTCAGGGAGAGGCAGAGTCGGTTCAGAACAAAAGCCCCGAATCCCACCCTGGAATGGGCTTTCCTGCCAGCCGCCTCCTGCGCAAAGAACTGCCGGCCCAGCGCTCTCTCAACTTCCACCTGGCCCCACCCCACCCGGGCTTCGCCCCCCACCCTGCCGGCGGCCCCTTCCCCCAGCAGTACGGCCTCCCCAGACCCCCTCTCCGCATGCAGGCTCAGCACCCAGGACCCATGCATCCTCAGCCTGCCGCCTTTCCTCCTTCTTTCTTCAGCGGCCACCCAATGGGTCAGCGCAGCCTGCAGTCTCCTGGGCTGGAGGGGATGGACGGAGGGGAGGGCCTGGTCGGGGGTGTACCTGAGGAGCTGAAGAGTGTAGTTAGAGGTCTGCCCCCTCAGCCCCAGCCCCAGCCACATCAGCCGCCACCACCCCAGCCACATCAGCAGCCCATGCGCCTCAACAGCTTTGGGGAGGAGAGCCTGGACTCACTGCTGGGAGATACTTTAGGTATGTCTGCCGTCGTTTTGTTGGTGTTTTGTTTTTGGTCTGTCTCAGACCTTATTACCTTTTTTTTTTTTTTGCATTATAAGGCACACTGGATTGTAAGGTGCACTATTTTAAGCAACACTAGTAAGGAACATGGTTGTCACCATGTTTTCCGCGCTACTCTGAGGAAACCTAAGTGTTTTGGTTAGCCAGGGTGATATTATCTAGCGGTTTGTCACTTGTAACTTGTTTTAACACGGTAAATGCGCAGGCTATTGTCCGATATACTCACCTCTGAACGGAGAATAAGCTAGCACTTAGCACAGTTAGCAGCTAATGCTGCTCCAGCTGTGCTAGCCAGGGTTAACAGCAGGTTACAAGGCTGATAATACTCACCTCTGATCAGCTAGAAGTAAACTGAAACTCCTTTATGAAGCTGATGACTTTACTGCTCCTTGACACCTGATTGGTACAATTCCGTATTGTAAGGCACAATGACGATTTTAAGTGTGCCTTACAGTGTGAAAAATACAGTACACTTACTGTCAAAAAATATATAGTTGCACCCAGAAGAAATTGACCAACAGGAGTGAAACTTGGTGGGTAAATGTACCAGACTGGAGACAGTGTAGAGGTATTGTAGTATTCACTTGTCCAGGTAGTCTGGTGTTACGGTGTCTAGTGCATTTTTATACATTGGTATTTTGACATTGGTCTTTTTCAGGGTCACTTTGACAGCCTATCGTTACGTTTAATAAGATCTTGCAATCAGTGGCTGTACCTTTTCTCAAAGTTATTCCAACAGGACAGTGCTTGTCTACATACTGCCCATTGCCATACTATGCAATGGGCAACCACTTCGCTAGACCTTTACCTGCTTGAAATTGTATTATATACCTCTGTATGTGCCATCATTGCGGGAAATGCGTGAATATTAAAGCTGCATTGGATGGATTCTTGCACCTCTACAAATTCAGACATCTAACATGTTGCATTACATACCACTTCTTCAGTATGTGTATCTCAATAAATATGACCAGGTGTTTTATATTCATTTTTTTTTAATTATTTATTGTTCCTGGTAACATTTATCTTCCATCTGGGTGGAACTATTTTTGCAACTGTTCACTTCACGTTGAGTGTACTTCTGAAAATTGTTTTAGTATTTGACTGACCATTTTTGACCACATGCATCCCAGCATTCTCCTTCTGAAGTCTGTGTATTGTGTTATTTATTTTTTTAGATGGCCAGAGCTGTACAGGCATAGATGCTTTGGTTCCTCAACAACAACAGCAGCAGCAGGCGGCACGTCTGAGCCAGTGGAACGAGCCTGGACCCTTCCTGCAGGGTGCTGGACCACCGTTCCCACTTGCCCAACAGCTAGCTCATCTCGGCCAGCCAGGCCTGCGGCTCCCACAGCAGCTGCTCCGGGCCAACTGGGGTCTGGGCCCCACCGCTGAGGATGAGCCTCGGCCACCCATGCCCAGGTCAGTTATAGCTTATGGTTTTAGGAAGCTTAATATTCCGGTTTTGGTGTTGCATGTTGTAGAGTGAATTAAAACCTATTATAATTTAACTACTGCATGTGAATATTTACTAGATGCACTAGACTAGACTACTTCAAATGTAGTCTAGCACAGGGGTCGGCAATTAAGTTTGGCTACGGGCCAGATATTTTCCAAGCCATTGGGCCACAAAAAAAAAAAAACTTTTTTAGAAAATGAAGTGTAATGAGATGGAGTGCTACAGACTATTAGCTCTCCAGCCCAGAGGGTTGTTGAACCCAATTGCAGAACAGTTGATCTTGAAGCGGGTAAACCCAAGAAGAAATGAGAAAATAAATAAATAAACACACCTTGTCATCAGGGTTGCGGCCCAATACACTACCGCTTCCCTGGCTACTGAATTGGAACATGGCCGGGAAAAAACACCCTTATAAGGAGATAGGGAACCCAAGAATGGGCGGAAAAACGAGAACATGTGGAAACTAAAGTCACTCCGAGCGTGACAAAGAACTGGGGAGGAATGGAAACAAAAGCTCACCAGAGAAGCATTTTATTTTTTTCAAACTGGAGTTCTGCTAATAAAATAGGACCCTCTTAGGCAGATAAATGTGAACCTGTTGGCCTAGTGAAGTATAAAGCTTCCCAGCATTGAGTTATGGTTTATGGTGTAGTGTTACTGTGTTCTCTAAGATTATTGTGTTTTTGTATTTTATTATTCCAGTGCTTTGACGTGTAGAACCATATAAATGCTCTGGTTACCAAATGCAAAGAAAATTCTCACAGCAATGCTCTTAAATCTAGAACAGTAGAGACAGTTACTCCAACAAAAGCAGGGAAACCCATTTGTACCATTTGTATAATTGATTTTGGATTGAACAGTGAACAAGCAGCTTTCCTAAGAATTGTTCATATATTGCATGATTTGATAGAAATAAAGACTCCAGTACTTTAGCATTTTTTTATTCAGTGATTTAATTGTCATTTTTGAGTTTAAAAATAAAAAAGCAAGTTCTCAAAGGATGCACAGTCCCCATTTGGGCCTTGGACAATTCTTAATTATGAAATAAGGAAATCCTGATGCAATCTGTGATAAGTTTCTTTTTTTTCCTCTTCGTTCCATTTCTGACTTCCACTCCTCTCTTTCTCCCACACTCTCTGTCTGAAGGTATCCTGGTCTGCTGCGAGAGATGCTCCCACAGGAGCCCTTCGAGCACCGCGAAGCTGCAGACATGCCACCCCCGCAGTCCCGTCTACTGCAGTACAGGCAGGTGCAGCAGCCCCGCAGTCCTGGAGAACTGCCCTCTCCCTCCTCCGCCCCCTCAAACCCCCACGCCCACAACCACGTCCCCAACCCGGGCGCCTTCCCTTACCCAGAAACCAGCCGCGACCTCCCCTCCACCATGCAGCCCTTCCATCAGCATCAGGCTTTTAGCCAGGCCGCCTTCTCCCTGCCCCCTGAGCACGCAGCCGGCCCCCTGCCCGTCAAGTACCTCCTCTCTGAAGCCCACTGGCCCCACGCCGGCCTGCAGCAGAGCCAGGTGCTGGGCCCACCTCTGCCCTTCGGCCTGCAGTCCATGGGGCCCCGGCAGGAGCAGGGGCCTCTTGGGCCACTGCAGCACCAGCAGCAGAAACAGCAGCAGCAGCCGCAGCATCATCAGCTCCAGGCCCAGCAGAGTACCCTGCACAATGTAGAAGAGGTGAGGGTGTTCTGCTCTGTGTGCGCGCGCACATGTGCTTGTGTGTCTGTACGTCTGTCTGTGTGTGTTGGGTGAGGTACAATTGGAACAAGGCCACTTTTTCAATAGCAGTATTATTAAAACCTTGAATGTCAGCTGAGAGCAGTGATTTTCTTTATTTTCTGCTAGACATTGAATAAAAATGATTAAAAGAGAAACTGTACTAGGGAATTCAGTAATATTTAAATAAATAAGTTCATTCACAAAGAAATAATGCACCAAAAAAAATTTAAAAAACTTGGGGAAAATGAAAGGTTTATTTTGGAAGAAATCTGTAATTTAATGAAGGACCTATTACCCTTTTATACTGTCTCTATCCTGGGTCCAGGATGATGTATGGCATCCTGCCACACATTTGCCCAGAGATTTTCAGTTTCTAGCTGAGCCTGTAGAGATCATGCACACTTGTAAGGAGGCAAGATGGCAGTCAAACATTTTGAGAAGCCCTTGCTGTGTGTGTGTGAGCATGATCCTGCTGAAAAATGAAAGTTGAAAGCCCTGCTATAAGAGGCAACAACATATTGTTAAGATTTTGGTACAAGTGTCCCATGTACTGGGGTCACCAACTGTTTACTGATCTGGAGATCCATTGAATTAGACACAAGAGGTATACCAGGACTATGTAGTGTGCTATGGGGTGTCCTCTTCAGGTCTTTCTGTAAATGCAATTATTGTATTCACACTTAAAATACCTTTTTATTGCCTTTAATGAATGATTAAAATTTCAACCTGGTTGACCAATCCTCTTGTTCTCCCTCTTTTCCTGTTCAGTATGAACCACGAGGGCCCGGTCGGCCACTGTACCAGAGAAGAATCTCTTCCAGCTCTCCTCAACCGTACCCAGAGAGCGTGGTCCAGTGTAAGGACCCTCAGGACCACCCCACGCCCTCCTACAGATACCCCCCAGCAGACCTGTGGCCCGGCACCAGCGGCCCTGGCCCCAATCCGGGCCCTGCTCCTCTCCACAACATTCCGTGCAATGGAGCGAGCCACCTCGTCCCTCACAGGGACATATCAGGTGAGTCTAAAGGAGGAGGATGGCTGGTGCCATCAATTGTTATTAGTTAATCTGGGTTGTTCATATTTACCCTGATGTGAGCTTAGAGTGGCTCAGCAGTCTAAGATGCTGCTTCACTATCAGCAGCCAGAGCCTGAGAGAGCACAATTTGGCCCCCTCGTGAGCCCCATTGATCAGCATAGCTGTCTGTTGGCTAATGTTCATAGCTGGGGATCTGGTGCTTTCCTTTGAGCATGTTTGCTGCCAAATAATGTGTTAAAAAAATTCATAATAAAGCTTTTCATTATGTGGTTTGAACGTTTCATGGAAATAAAGGACCAACACATGGGCCAAAATTTGATATTTTCACCTCCTGGAATCTTACCAGTTTGGACCTAAACTATGTGTAAATGCTGCAGTGGAAGTTTTATTTATTTCTTTACACTTTTTAAACCCAATTCCTAACGTCGTATTCTGATCTTTTTCAAGTTTCAAAGGCGATGAACGCTGCGGAAGAGCACAGCCAGGCCGAATGTCTGCAGCCGCCGCCCCACCCCACTAGTCTCACGTCTCTCCAGCACCACGGACAGTTCCCACCCCTCATGCCCAGCAAGCAGACGCCCCCAGACCCCGGAGGAGGGGGCAACACCAGCCCAGGAGGCTCCCAGGCTCCTGCCCACTCCAAGCCCCCCACCATGTCCTACGCCAGCGCCCTCCGAGCCCCCCCGAAACCCCGGCCACTGCCCGAGCAGGTCAAAAAGAACAGCGACCCCATCTCTCTGTTAAAAGACCTTAGCATAGGGAGTTCAAATAGTAGCAATGGGTATTACTCGTATTTTAAATAAGTGAATATATATAAAATATATACACCTGTTAAAGTGAAAACGATGACAAAAAAAATAGAATAACAATCTTAAAAAAATTTCAACCAATAAAAAAAAAAGTCTTTTGATTTTGTCGGATAGTTAGACCTTTGCGTTTTATTATTTTTTACTTACTTTAGTTAGTCGGTTATTTTACAGTTTGACATCTGTGGTTTTACAAACGAAAATCAGCATATATATCAAGAAATACCAAAATGTTAAAGAAAAACACACAAAAAATTTATGAAAACAAAAAAGATTTTTAAAAACACAAGGAATTGGTTGACCACTTAGCTGCCCGTCGTTCTTTTCCTCTAATTATGTCTGCTCTATTTGCATCATCTACTATCCGAAGTAAACTCGTTGAAGTGATTATTTTCCCCCGAGCTGGCTTTTTTGCTTTTCTCTTTTTTCCTTTTTTTAAAATGTTGAATTCCTTAATCATTATCGGTGTGTTTTCTTGTGCCAGCAGCTGAGTGGTGAACCGACTCGGACAAAAAATATTATAAAAAGTTGTATAGCTGTAGACAAACTTTTCTCAAACTGTACATAAAAATAAAGGAATAAAAGAGATGAACGCTGCTTGTGTGTCTCATTTCCCACATTTCAGTAAAATGACTCCACTTATGTCCTTTGTCAGAATAGTAAGAATGAAATGAAAATGCTGGATATCGGCGTTATGGAGGTTTTTAGAAAGAGATTTAAGACATTCTCTACGTGCTGTGCAATAGTAGCATTTATACAGATGTTCTGGGTAAGAAAAGATTTTCCATGCATACAGATAGCAAAGGTCTCGTGTGCCTTTATATACAGAGTCTGTGCTGTATTCACACTACAAGCCTTACAAATAATTTAGATTTTTTTTCTCACTTTAGATTTGGCTGTTTGAGCTGTTTCTGTCAGTAATGTGACCAGCTCGGCCCTTGAAATGGCATGAATGCGTGCATTGATGCATTAACGCATGTGGCCTTGTTTTGCTGCACTTTTGGTGTTGTGTTGAATTCTGACTCAGTGCCTGAATCTGATATATTCTACTTAATAGGTATTCATATAAAATAACTGAAGGATTTGCCAGAATAATCTATTCTACAATTCTGTGTGATCCACATGCATTCAAAGAAAAGAAAAGTCAGAGAGAGAATTTAGCACAACACTAGTGCTGGCTGATTCCGACAGCTGTAAGTGCATACAGGCAAACAAGTGCAAAATTTAATCTGACTTTACATTTATGCCCCATGCTCACAAATTAAATGATATGAAAGTGACTGATTTTAAAAAGATCTTATTTGACATGTCCACACACGTGACATAGATCTAAAGAAATCAGAAAAGGGTGAATCAGTCCTTTCAGCCTGGTAAGGAGAATGTAGCCATACAGGGGCTTTGGATATTGGATATATTGAGTTTTGCAGTTTTCTGAGCTTGACAATTGTAGTCTCTCTCTCTCTCTCTCTCTGTCTTTCTCTCTTTCTTTCTTTCTTTCTTTCTTTCTCTTGAATCAAAAGTGAATCAAAGGTAAATAAAATGTATAGAAAACCTGCACTAAGGTAAATGTGTGGGTATCAACATTTAAACAAGCTCAAGTAAATGTAGAAACTTTTTTTTTTACAAAAAAAAAAAAATCAGAAACAATCTTTCTCACAAAGAAAAATGAACCAAATCTGTGAGTGGATATTTTAATTAAAATTAGAATTTCAGAAGCTCTGTTATAAATGCAGGAGCTCTGTTGACTGAAAGAGGGATACAGGAGCTCTTGATACCTTCATTGCTTTTCCACCAAAAGAACTCTGGCCTTTCAGTGAACCAGCCCAATTTTAGTGGAACCTTCAGAATGTCACATCATATGTCATCAACAGTGGTTGTTTCAGAGCAGTGATGAACATGGTTCAAGCTGATGAAACTAGTATTCTTTGGTTCCCACAGTGAGTGAATGTTCCTGTTTCCGGAGCCTGTTTTTGTTGGTGGAAACGCAGTGAATGGTTCATCATTAAATTAGGTTCACTAACCGTAATCGTACCAGTTCCACAATGGTGGAAAAGACCTAGTTTTAAGCTTACTTCTTTTAAAAGCGGTTCCTTAAGACCTGGATTAAGCCTGGTCACAGACCATTTTTTCTTTGCAAGATATAAAATTCCAATTCCAAATGCTGTGTAGTCCAAGTCTAGGCTTAATCTCTATCTGGGAAACTGCTCCTTAAAATTTAAGATACCGTAAATATTGTGTATGTGTTTAGATACTGTAATTTTTAAAATACAAATTTTCCAAAATATTTAACTACAGTTGTTCATTCAAATTATAGTCCAAATTATAGTCCAGCACTTGTTGTTTGTGCTACAGAAACTGGAGGTTGAGGTAACCCAACAATTATTCCCCACCCCACAATATACAGCTCTGGAAAAAAAAATAAGGACCACTTCTCCCAATTTTCTGAATCAGTTTCTTTGATTTTGCTGTTTATAGTTATATGTTTGAGTAAAATAAACATTGTTTTATTCTATAAACTAGGGACAACTTTTCTCTCAAATTCCAAATTTATAATATTGTCATTTAGAGCATTTATTTGCAGAAACTGAGAAATAGCTATAATAAACAAAAGATGCAGAGCTTTCAGACCTCAAATAATGCAAAGAAAACATTCATATTCATAAAGTTTTAAAGAGTTCAGATATCAATATTTGGTGGAATAACCCTGTTTTTAATCACAGTTTTTTTTTTTTTTTTTTTTTTTTTTTTTTTTTTACATCTTGGCATGTTCTCCTCCACCAGTCTTACACACTGCTTTTGGATAACTTTATGCCTTCACTCCTGGTGCAAACAAAAATCAACCAGTTCAGCTTGGTTTGATGGCTTGTGATCATCCATCTTCCTCTTGATTATATTCAAGAGGTTTTTAATTTGATAAAATCAAAACTCATCATTTTCTCTCAATTTTTTTTATAGCTGTTAATGGGTTTATATCCTAAAATTTAACAGTACATTGGAATAGTGGATAACGGAACTGTGCAATAATACCACAGTGTGATATTGGCTTTGGACTACCAGGTTTTGACCCCAGTACTCGAGTCTCTCTCATGTATTTATGCAGCTATTATAATGAACAGACAGTACGCAGTGTTAGCCTTGTGTTCCAGTTTTTTGCCAACACCCACTTCCTCCAAACTGTATTAACAGGTTTGGTAAATGTGGTTTCAGACACTGTCTGTATGAAGGACTGCTGTGCAGTGTGTTCTCAGACCAGTCCTCGGAGCCCACCACAGGTAAATCATGTTTTTACTGTGAAAGTAAATCTCAGGAGAGCAGCAGCCAGAAGCCTATTCATGGGTCTTGATGACTTGGTTGTAGGGTGTAGGAAAAGCTGGGGTAATGCTTTATAATACAGCCCATGTTTTAGAGGGTATGTACTGCGTACTTATAGAGGTGGAAAGTAATGAATTACATTTACTCACATTACCGTAATTGTGTAGATTTTATGAGTAATTTGTCATTTTTAAAGTACTTTTTAAAATAGGTAATTTTATTTTTACTCAAATACATTTTGACACAAGTAATTTACTTCGCTACATTGGAAAACTCCCCGTTACTGAGTAAAAAACAAAATGCTGGGGGAAAAAAATTGTCTGAACAGATACAGGACTACAATCAGGTCTTTAATCATAGGAATGTAAAGTGTTGTTCTATATGACGAGTTTGCTGTTTTTCGTGAGGAAATAATCAGGTTTCTTCATAAGAGAAAGGAGAGATACTCTTTTCTCCAGTGTTGACCCCTCAGATATTGAGTCTGGCTTGCTAGAAAACACCAGACAAAATTCAGTTCTGGTTGAGTGAGTTTCTTCACTTTAAGTGAAGAAACTGTAATGTTTTCTTCGCACAGATCAGGCATAACATTAAAACCACCTGTTTAATATTGTGTAATCCCCTCACGCTTCTGTAATGACTTTTAGGTTGCCGTGCCACGGCATCCACATGACCTCTGATGGTGTTTTTGGTAGAAACCAACCACTGTAGACCAGGAACACCGAACAAGACCTGCCTGATGTTTTGTAGATGGTTTTTAACTAGTCGTAGTCGTAGCCATCATATACTTAACATAAAAAAATGATGTAAAGTTGCATCCAGAAGGAATTGACCAGCGGGAACGGAACCTAGTAGGTAGTCTTGAACTTTTAGAGTTCAAATATTAAGGCTGATATAACTGTGTGAATACATATCTTCAAGACGAATCTCTGACCTCAGGTAGGATGTATTTCTTGTGCTTATAGAACAAACTAAATTTACAACAGATTTTGCTACATGTTGCGAACTTAACACACAATCTAAACTTACAAATCTTATCTAAAAATCTCAAAACTTTAAAGGAATTATTAGAGAAAGAAAACATACAGGGGTTGGACAATGAAAGTGAAACACCTGCCATTTTAGTGTGGGAGGTTTTATGGCTAAATTGGAGCAGCCTGGTGGCCAATCTTCATTAATTGCACATTGCACCAGTAAGAGCAGAGTGTGAAGGTTCAATTAGCAGAGTAAGAGCACAGTTTTGCTCAAAATATTGCAATGCACAACATTATGGGTGACATACCAGAGTTCAAAAGAGGACAAATTGTTGGTGCACGTCTTGCTGGCGCATCTGTGACCAAGACAGCAAGTCTTTGTGATGTATCAAGAGCCACGGTATCCAGGGTAATGTCAGCATACCACCAAGAAGAACCAACCACATCCAACAGGATTAACTGTGGACGCTGTAAGAGGAAGCTGTCTGAAAGGGATGTTCGGGTGATAACCCGGATTGTATTCAAAAAACATAAAACCACGGCTGATCAAATCACGGCAGAATTCAATGTGCACCTCAACTGTCCTGTTTCCACCAGAACTGTCTGTCGCCACAATAAATTATTGTGGTCTAAAACCAGGTGTTTCAGTTTCATGGTCTAACCCCTGTACTTAGACCTACTTAAAGTATCAAACCTGAAAAGAACATTCCACCCAGTTTGCAGTATTGTAGGAATGCTTAGGATCTTAAAGTTATCTATAAGTACACCAAGTTGCCAGTTTATTAAATGTACACCTGCTTTGTTTTTCCCCACACTGGCCATTTTAACAGAAACACCTACCCACAAGTGGACTTTGTAGGTTTATATAGGTACCCAACACTTTTATTTTCAGATTAACCACTAGGGGTGCACTAAATAATTAGCAATCAAATTATTCAGCCTTGGCAAAAATAAGCACTTTGAGTGCTGAATAAGTGCCCACACAATAATAATTTATACAGAACAATGAGATTTTGATGACACCCCATGTTGTTTTTTCACTCTTTTCACTCTTCAATAAAAGTTATATGTAACAGTTAACAAAAATACACTTTGTCTACATAAGTGGTGTGACTAAAATCTGTTTGTTTTTGGCAAAAAAAACAACAACCATACATCACAAAACAGGTACCATCAGAGGAAGGCTGACCAAAGTTAATTTCTAGTGAAAATTCTGTGTAGTCCAAAACTAGGTTTAATCCCTTAATCACATTAGAGGACAGCTCATCTTTTCCCATCCACAGTGTGTTAGTCATACCCTAGACCTTAATCAGCGGCCATGACAGTTTCTGACTGCTCCAGGTCTATTATTAACCCAGCAGCAACGTTTTACAATTTATAAAACCCTGAAAAACTGCTCTACCTGATACACTCACACCACCACAAACACAAACTAAACCCCTGCCATGATGATATCGTACCGTGAGTTCAGAGATTAGGATTTGATATAGAGATTAAGATTTAGGCTTAAGAACTTTTTTCAATCACCTTAAAACTAGCAACGAACAGAACACCACAGAACAGAACAGTTCCAGGCAGACTTCTTAGTTGTTGGTTTTAGGTGGTTTATCTGGTGTTGCTACATGGTTTGTATGGTATTCCAGGTGGTTTATTTTGTTTTGCTACGTGGTTTGTATGGTATTCCAGTTGGTTTCTGTCTGTTGTGTTGCTACATGGTTTGTATGGTATTCCAGGTGGTTTCTATTTGTGGTGGTGTTACATGGTTTGTATGGTATTCCATGTGATTTATTTGTTTTGCTATGTGGTTTGTATGGTATTCCAGATGGTTTATCTGGTGTTGCTACATGGTGTTGCTTTGTATGTTATTCCAGTTGGTTTATCTGATGTTGCTAGGGGGTTTGTATGCTATTCGAGGTGGTTTATGTCCATGGTGATGCTACATGGTTTGTATGGTATTCCAGGTGGTTTATTTTGTTTTGCTATGTGGTTTGTATGGTATTCCAGTTGGTTTATCTGGTGTTGCTACATGGTGTTGCTAGGGGGTGTTGTTACGGGGTTTATCTGGTGTTGCTACATGGTGTTGCTAGGGGGTGTTGTTAGGGGGTTTGTATGCTATTTGAGGTGGTTTATCTGGTGTTGCTACATGGTTTGTATGGTATTCCAGGTGGTTTCTGTCTGTTGTGTTGCTACATGGTTTGTGTGCTATTCCAGGTGGTTTATGGCCATGGTGTTGCTACATGGTTTGTATGGTATTCCAGGTGATTTATTTGTTTTGCTATGTGGTTTGTATGGTATTCCAGATGGTTTATCTGGTGTTGCTACGTGGTTTTGCTACGTGGTTTTGCTTTGTATGTTATTCCAGGTGGTTTATCTGGTGTTGCTACATGGTTTGTATGGTATTCCAGGTGGTTTATCTGGTGTTGCTACATGGTTTGTATGGTATTCCAGGTGGTTTATCTGGTGTTGCTACATGGTTTGTATGGTATTCCAGGTGGTTTCTGTCTGCTGTGTTGCTACATAATTTAAGTGCTATTCTAGTTGGTTTATCTGATGTTGCTAGGTGGTTTGTATACTATTCCAGGTGGTTTCTTTCTGTTGTGTTGCTACATGGTTTAAGTGTTATTCCAGTTGGTTTGCTAAGTGGTTTGTTTACTATTCCAGGTGGTCGATCTGGTGTTGCTACATGGTTTGTATGGTATTCCAGGTGGTTTCTGTCTGTTGTGTTGCTACATGGTTTGTGTGCTATTCCAGGTGGTTTTGTCCATGGTGTTGCTACGTGGTTTGTATGGTATTCCAGGTGGTTTCTATCTGTTGTGTTGCTACATGGTTTGTATGGTATTCCAGGTTGTTTCTATCTGTGGTGTTGCTACATGATTTGTATGGTGTTCCAGGTGGTTTATGTCTATGGTGTTGCTACATGGTTTGTATGGTATTTTAGGTGGTTTATCTGGTGTTGCTATGTGGTTTGTATGGCATTCCAGGTGGTTAATATGGTGTTTCATGTCAGATACTAAATGTTTGCTCTGTGCTTGCGGGATGGGTGCTTTAGTTTTGGAAAGTGATTGCAATGGTGATTGCAGGAGGTTGCCATGTTGTTGTTTAGTGGATGCTAGGCCAGGTGATTATAAAAAGTGGTTGATTGGGTGTTACTATTGTATTTGAATCATTGTGACAAAATTTGGAGTTGGAATTTTGTCTCTATTTCAAAAAGTACAGGAAGAGATACAGAGTGAAACTCTGACAGAAAAGTAGATAATGCAACTTTAATAAATAAGGACCCCAAGCCTTTATGAAGTAAATAAATAAAACTTGTTTGTTTCCAGCATTGCCTGGGTTGCTTTATGGGTATTGAAATACATTTATTATTGTTGTCTTGGAAACTGACCCTGCTGAATAAAAATCCTCTCTGTTTTCCATCCTTGACTCAATCATTTTTTGTTTTATACATGAGCCAAGCACTTCCACAAATGGTAAATTCCCTAAAAATGTGGATTTTACCCCAGAGCATCCATGGTGAAGAACTAAAATTACAGAGAATCTGCTTCAAATCCTCACACAGTTATTCATTAGCTTGAAGCAAGTTTCAGAGTAAGTACATCCTTAAAACGTACATCCCTTGAAATCATGATTTATGTATATAAGCGATCTAACGATGACTAGGTGTAGCTTTGCGGTATGAAGGCAGAGTGTAACTGTTGCATCATTTAAGGTGGAACTCAATTTGAATAAGAAGCAAATTTAGTTTAATTTAAAAGTAGTTTTTAGGCCTGTATTGCCAGAGGTTTAGTGATTAGTGAGCCTGTCTGGGAGAGTGAAAGAAGAAGATGGGCAGATGAGTTGTCAGAGTGATAATTTGAAGGAGTTGGATGTGGCCTGACTCTTGCTTGTGGACTCTGTAATCTAGACCCTTAGCAAAATTTAGTGGAGTGTTTTGATGTACTGAAAGCAAAGATTAGGACAGGTAACAAGATCGTTCTTCCATTTATATACTGTTTGATACTGAAACTACAGAGTCAGGTACTAGAGACCCAAGAACCCATTTACACTTGTACCCTAGAGACCCAAGACTTAATTTACACTTGTACCCTAGAGGCCCAAAACTTCATTTACACTTGTACCCTAGAGGCCCAAGACTCCATTCAGACTTGTACCCTAGAGACCCAAGACTTCATTTACACTTGTACCCTAGAGGCCCAAGACTTCATTTACACTTGTACCCTAGAGGCCCAAGACTTCATTTACACTTGTACCCTAGAGGCCCAAGACTCCATTCAGACTTGTACCCTAGAGACCCAAGACTTTATTTACACTTGTACCCTAGAGACCCAAGACTTCATTTACACTTGTACCCTAGAGGCCCAAGACTTCATTTACACTTGTACCCTAGAGACCCAAGACTTCATTTACACTTGTACCCTAGAGGCCCAAGACTTCATTTACACTTGTACCCTAGAGGCCCAAGACTTCATTTACACTTGTACCCTAGAGACCCAAGACTCCATTCAGACTTGTACCCTAGAGACCCAAGACTTCATTTACACTTGTACCCTAGAGACCCAAGACTCCATTCAGACTTGTATCCTTGAGACCCAAGACTTTATTTACACTTGTACCCTAGAGACCCAAGACTCCATTTACACTTGTACCCTAGAGACCCAAGACTCCATTCAGACTTGTACCTTAGAGACTCAGGGTCCAACTCACCAGACTCTTCACTCAGATTTGCATTCCATAGTCTTGAGACACCATTCAAACGTATACCTCAGAGACTTAAGACTTGTAGCCCAAAGACTTTACTTAGGCTTGTACCCAAAAGGCACGTGACTACACTGAGACATGTATCCCAAAGACTGAAGACTTTACTTAGGCTTGTACCCAAAAGACACGTGACTACACTGAGACATCCCAAAGACTCAAGACCCCTTTCAGACTTGTACCCCAGAGACTAAAGACTCCATTTACTTGAAAATCCACTCATACTTGTACCCCAGAGAACCGTGAATCCATTCCTTCAATACTTACATTCCAAAGACACTTAAGACTTGATGTAACTTAAGAATCTACTCAAACTTGTACTCCATAGACTCTAGACTCCACTTGTTTAAAACTTTGCTCAGACTGGTGCCCCCCCCCCCAAAAAAAAACAAGACTCCATTCCCTCAAAACTCTTCTCAGACGTGTATGCCAGAGACCCGAGACTCCACTTAGACTTGTTCCCCAGACTATCAATTAAGACTTCACTCATACTTGTACCCCAGACTCTTAAGACTTGACTTACTTAAGACTCCACTAAGAGATTCTAGATCCCATTCCATCAAGACTCAGTCCATCTAGCCCAGAGTCTTAGGACTCCAATAAAGACTTGTACTGTACTCTACAGACACAATACTACACTTAGACATGTACCCCAGACACTCAAGATTGACTCAACTTAAGACTCCACTGAAGACTTTTACCCCACAGACTCAAGCCTCCATTCCCTGAAAAGTTCACTCAGACTTGTACACCATAGACGACAGTCTCTAATTATTTGAGACTCAACTTAGACTTGTACCCTAAAGAACCATGACTTCATTCCCTCAAAACTCCACCTAGACTTCGAGGCACCACTCAGACTTGTACTTCAGACACTCAAGACTTGATTTAACTTAAGACTCCACCCAGACTTTGTACCCCAGAGATTCTAGATCCCATTCCATCAAGACTTAGTCCATCTAGCTCAGAGTCTTAGGACTCCACTCACTTGTGACTCTAATGACGACTTGTACTGTACTCTACAGACTCAAGACTCCACTCAGACTTGTACCCCAGACACTGAAGTGTCCATTCCCTCAAAACTCCACTTAGACTTTGAGGCACCACTTAGACTTGTACCATAGACACTAAATAATTGAATCAATTAAAACTCTACACAGACTTGCACCCCAAAAACTGTATTCCCTTGAGACTTTACTCAGACTTGTAACCCCAAGACTCATCAAGACTTGACCCAGACTTGTATGAAACAAACCTGTCAGAACTTTCTTCACCAGCCACAAAGTAACTGATCAGTGGTGGCCCTTTATAGGTCCCATTGCATTGAGATACAGTAGGTAATTATAAACCTACAAACCGCACCTTTATGTTGGGTATTCTGACAAAGTGGCCAGTGAGTTTGGGTACAAAACGGGTGTAACTTTAAACTGTCAACTCAGTGCTTAATGTAGATTAGACATAACCTCCATGCAATTGCTTTTATCGAGCAGAATAACAGAATACAAAATCAATATTATAAACACCTGTGAGCTGTTATAAACCCCTTATGTCTAAGTGACGATTTTCAGACATATGTCACCCTGTCACCAGCATTTCTTTTGAACATACGGAATCCCACTGTCAGCTGTGTAGTACGTTCTTACTGGGCGCTCTGCTAGTCCATGGGCTCGGGTTCAGCATCCATGCATGTCTCCCACGGGTTCCTCGGCATGTGAGGCATGGAGATGATGAGCAGGCTGATGCCGCTGAGGAAGAGGAGGATGAAGGCAGCGCAGGCACAGGTGAAGGACCACGAGTAGTAGTACTCGATCCAGATGGTTTCGTCGCTGTCGATCATGCGTTTGACGGACTGCCTCATGACTTCCACAGAAATGACTATGCAGAGACCTAAAGGGTGAGGGACAGAAGCCAGAGGCTCAGGAAAGGCTGTGGTTTCTTAGGTTTCCAGATTATTGACCAATATGTATTATGTTACATACATAGCATTTCAGTATTGACCTCTTTAAAGTCCCATCAGTTCTTTTGACCACTTGGTCCAGTTTGACCTCTGAATCGATAGATACTAGATATACCTGCTACCTACTAGATTCTGGAGCTTAGCTGTGAGGATTTGATTGAATCAACCTACTATCTCATCCCAAACTCCCTAATTTCTGAACTCCAATTCCAGGGAACAATTGTACTGCTTCCCAGCTCAGTTTTATATCCCTCTAGCCAACGACTGGCATTAGAATCCTATTGTATTGTCAGTACTCCACACTGTTAAGGGGTTCTTCAATTTAAAACTGTGGAGGATCACCTTTGAGGTGCTTTGAGGAACCTTTAAGAAAAAGGTTTTTAGATGAAAATGTAGCATTTAGCTTAAGATGAACCTTCTTGAAGGTTCCTCAAAGCATGTTAAGGGGTTCCTCCACATTTACATATTGAAAAAACTCCTTTAGGAAGTGTATCTGAAACCTTGTCTACAAGTATCCTGATATTTTAACATTTTTTCTTCCTGTCCACACAAATGCATCTTATAACTCGTCTTTCATTACGTGGATGGATGGATGGATGGATGGATAGATGGATAGATAGATGGATAGATGGATGGATGGATGGATAGATAGATAGATAGATAGATAGATAGATACATACATACATACATACATACATACATACATACATACATACATACATACATACATACATACATACATACATAGATACATACATACATACATAGATACATACATACATACATACATACATACATACATACTTCATTTATCCCGAAGGAAATTCAGGACTTTAATCTAAATTTTGAAGTTCCAGGTAGGAAATTTCAGCTGTCATGCTTCCACAAGTCAAATTTCCTGCTAGGAAGAGCCTCAAATCCAAGATGGAAGCCCCACATACGTATCAGAAGTAAATCAAACGTATTTCAGTACCGGTCAAAAGTTTGGACAAACCTTTTCATGGAGTGTTTTAACTTTTCCCTACATTGTAAATTAATACTGATACTACCAGATTATGAAGGAAGACATTATAAATCATTTAGTAACTTAAAAAAATGTTAAACAAACCAAAATACTCCAAAATATGGAAAGCATTTAGGTGCTCTTATCTGGGGTTCTGTTAGCTTGTGCTCAGTTTCTACAGAGGAAACTCTTGGTCTTCCTTTCCTGTGGCAGTCCTGATGAGAGCCAGTTTCATCATCACCAACGTTTTTGATGGTCTTTGCGACTGGCCTTGAGGATACATTTAAAGTTCTTGAAAAGTGTGTGTGTGTGTTTGTATGTATTAAACCAGTCATAAAAACATAAAACAGATTTTTCAGGACCCCATTTTTTAAGAGTTTTAGTGTAAACAGTGTTTTGAGAGACACTGACATCACAATGTTAACTTGTGCCTTCCTGTTCTTTGTTATAGACTGGATTTAGCGTTTCATTACATTGTGATTGAACGGCCTGCGCTTACATTTCAGGAACATGGTTTCTCTGCCTGATCAGGAGTGTGTGGGTGATTCAGAGATGACTGCGTTTCCACGGCAACATAAAAAAAAACCCTTTGGTGGTTTTTATTTCCAATTTTAAGCTTTTTTTTCCCCTGATACAGATCAGGTTTTGAGTCAGTGTGTAAGATGGAGTTATGGAGACCTGACCTATTACACATGGTATGCTCAGACCAATGTTTTAGAGTCGTCGTTTCTTTCTCATGTAAACTGGGACTATATGTTCTATATGATTGGTTTACATGGCTGTATACAGTACTGCACCAACTAGCATTATTCAATTTTTTAACTGATGTAAATCCCTGTTGTATTGTTGAGTAAAATCAAAGACCCTGTTCACACCTGGTCACCTCATTTGTCTTGATTATCTGGATTATATCTGGATTAGATCAAGCCACATAAACATTAGGGTGGAAACACACCCTAGACACATTTAAACCAGATACAAATCTGATTACTCAAACAAACCACAGGACACAGGAAGAGTGTCTGAGATGCAACTGAGCCAGATATAGGTATAGGGGTGTAAACACATCTGCATCTCCATAATACATTCCTAGCACAACCAAAACTTAACCTTTTGAGACCCTCTGTCATGATATGGGGACATACAATTTCTGCTTCATCATCATGATGCTTTTTGATATCTTTTAAAACGTGGACCTTTTGGCCACATACAGATACACTGCTCGTATCATCTAGTAGTTACATGACAACATTGCACTTAATTCATTCAAAACAAGATAGCAGGAATCCCAGTCAACAGTTTCTACAGCCAGGTCTGACAGAAATATGGGCCATGTAAAAAATATCATCCAATTGTATGTATAAAACTAGTTTATTTACTTATTGTAGAAAGCTAAAATGTTGTTTTTGGACTAATTGGGTCATTCTGATCCTTAAATGACGAGGATCATTTTTACAGTAAATGTTAAAATACTATCCCCATATGAGGACTTTTTTTTTTTTGTAAAAATGACTTCCTGTACAAAGACAAAGTTTATTTTTTATACTTGTTAGATTCTACTAATTCCAAATAGCTTGGACAAAAATTAAAAATACACCAAGCAAAAGTCTAGGTCTCAGGAAGTTAGATAATAATGGCAAGGCAATGAGGAAATTAGCATATCCCATCTCTCAAAACAGTCCGATTTTGATCTAAGACTAAATGGGGATGCATTTGTCTACCAAGTGCAAGTGTATGTGGTTTAAATAGGATACAGAAATATTATACAAATGCTTCTCACATGATGTTATGAGGTGTTAACAGGGTCAAAAATGGTCTTAACACAAAACTTGGCATAAGGTGCTCACAGACTGAATGCACAGCACCATGCTTCACAATGAAGTAACAAGTGCTTTATAACAGATTAAAGGTTTATAAATGTTTATATTGAAAGCGTTGAGGTCAAGCAAGCTGACAACATTTTAATGGAGACAAAATTATAATCCAGTATTTTCTAATCTCATCCCATTCATCACCTACACAGTTAAGTTATGTGATGTTGTACAGAGCTTAGCCAGAACAACCCTAGTAAAAAGTCTCTTTTTAACACAGGAATTTTTTATTTAACACTGGCATTTTTGCTGTGTATCTTCCTCAGCTAACACGTTTTGACTTTTATTCACTGCTGTCTTTAATGTTCCCTGTTGAAGCATTTTATTGATTTCATTTAAGATGAACTTCCTCCCTTGAAAGGAGTCTAAATCGTAAGCGCTTTGCTTACTGTACCTGCGAAGGCGAAGAACATGCCAGCCGGTCTCAGTAAGTAGTCCCTGCCCTTCCCAAAGGCTCCCAGGAGACACATGCTGCCCAAGGTCATGAAGGCCAGGCTGAAGATGGCTATAGCTGCTGCTGAGATGTTGTATTCTGGAAAAAAAGGAAGATCAGGGCAGTCAGATCTGATGTAGCATGATATCTTAGTTTAGTCCATCATACACTGAAAAAGAAAAAGATATATTGGACCAACCAAAAAAAAATACTATTATTAATTTGTTACACCTAAATATATTAGATTTTTTCCACTTATTTTTATGATTTAGTTAGAATCTAACATTTTGATTTAAAATAAATTAATATATTATTTGACCCAAGTTAAAAAAAGTCAAAAAGTACTTTAAAACAAAGCAAAAATATGATTTAAAATAAATAACCTTTTTTACACCTTTTATTTTAAAATCTGGAATAAACATTTACTTTCTATTACAGCCATAGTTTTACATTTGAATAAACTAATTTATTAATTTTAACTCTATTAGTTAATTCAATAAACTTTACATACTTTTTTTTCCAGCCAAAATGCATTCATTATTTAAATATATTTTCTATGGGCACAAGTATAAAACCTACTAAATTATGTTAGAATTACTCAAAACATATTTTTAATTTATTATTAAGTGACAGTTAGAGCTGGACAAATCAAATCAAGCTCTCATTAAATAATTGACCACCAAAAGGCAGAATATAAATCTTCCCTCAGTAGATAAGAGAAGATACCCTCAGGGGAGCAACTTCACATTGATGGTGAGGGAGGACACGCCCTTTACATGTAATAGTGGAGACGGGAACTAATGGGAAGAGTGTGAGACTGAAAAACTGACAGAAAAACTTCAGGAGGAGTGATCTGATGTGATGATGTCATTACCTCTGAAATGAAGTGAAAAATAGTATTTGAGTTATATATTTTAAGTTGTTTTAATAGGGAATGGATTTGCTTTCAGGCAAATTGGAAAAAACAGGTTTGAACCAGAAATCGTCATTTTTTTTCAGTAGATCAACATAAAAATGCACTATAAATCAATGACATGGTCGTTTCACTTTTTTCAGTGTAGCTTTTAAAAGTGACAAATGCCATTGGAATGCGATTCTAGTTTTCCAGTCCCGTGACTTTTGCCATGTCCCATGCACACTAAAGAATGATGCTCTGAGCTATGGGACATGCATGGAAGGCCTCCTGCACTAAATGTGGATGTGATTCCTTCCAGAGCTGCTTGTCTTTTCAGATGGTCAATTCTTGGTCTTCCTTTCCTGGGGCAGCCCTGATGAGGGCCAGTTTCATCATTTTTTCAACATTTATGATAGTCTTTGCTACTGCATTTGAGAATACTTATTTTTGCTTTACTTAGTACTTAGATAAGTTCTTGCCATAGTATAGATTAGAACATTACTCAAATAGGTCTATTCACTGTATACCTGTAATTCTACAGTACTTCCTCACAACTTCACAATTGATGCTCTCAAACACATTAAGAGGACAATAAATTTAAGTAATTGACTCTTGACGAGTTCAGCACAGCTGTTAACTGAAAGCCTGAATTCCAGGTGACTCTACCTCACAAAGCTGACTGAGAAAATCCAGCAGCCATGATGTTGCAAAACTGTCTCTATCTAAGCAAGATTAAAAAAAAAATAAAACATATTCTGCTTTGTTTAACACTTTGTATTTATGTTTGTATTTATTAAATAATAACTTATGATTTTCTTTTTAGTTTGGATAACGTTAGTATACATGTACAATGCTAAACATTTTAAAATATTTTCAAAGAACTTTGACTGGTACTGTATGTATGAAAAGTTTATAGAGTATTATAGAGTGTGAAGCAGTGGCTATTATTGTAGAGCTCTGAGAACTGCACGTCTTAATAAAAGACCTTCAACGGTTCTTACAGCTTTAATTTGCAAGCTTTCAGCTATAATTCATTTCCGCGTATTTTGCTGTACGGCCCGAGCTTCATTACATGGGAATGACTTCAATTACCACACTAATTCACATTAGAGCACTAATCAGTCTGACCTCCAGACTGCTGTTGTATTTAATGTGTCATTAATTAGTAATAGGCTACAGACATACAGTATTGATTGTTGGAGCAGCTATTGACACTTCGAGAAGATCGGAGAGAAGGAATGTGAAGGGGCTGACAATAAGCCTTGTCTTGTCTGGGCTCTGGTGTGTTGTCAGATTGAGATAAGTGGAGTCTTTTTCCTCTTTAACTCTATAGCAGCTCTGGAGCGTGGAGCGTGAAATAGGCAGATCCTCTCTGCTTGAGTAGCTCTGTTTGAGTGCCGTGCGCTGGAGACTTTCCTTAGCCTTTCCTTCGGATCGCGGTTCTGCCTCCCAGACGACCTGCCGGATAACGCCCAGTTTAAATACAGGTTAAAAGGGTACGCCGCGGCTGGAAGGAGGGGAAAGGGTCAGTTCCAGAAATAGCCACCAATTAGGGAAAAATGAGGATTAGTAAAAAAAGTGGAAATCCTGAACTGAGGGTCGTGGGGGTCGAAGCTTAGAGGAAATTGCTTTACACTGTTCCTTCAAATTTGATCAGATTTAATGTCATGAACTTTACGAACATTTGCAGTACTTTACTGTGAAGGGCTTGGAATTTTGAACATGGATAACATGTCCATGTGGACTCTGTATGGGATCCAGAAGGATTTATTTAGTAAAGATCTCAATGGCAATGGTAGTTTAGCAGTTGGGGCAGATGACATTTCTCTCTAAACCATCACTGATTGGTGGAAACTTCACACTAGACCTCAAGCAGTTTGGACTGTGTGTCTCTCCACTCTTCCTCCAGACTCTGCTCCCTTGATTTACAAATGAAATGTAAAATATACTGATGATCAGTGATGGTTGGTTTGGAGAGACATGTCATCTGCTGCTGTTGATCCACTGTGTTTTATATCAAGTCTAAAGTCAGTGCAGTTTTGTTTTCCCACAAAATCTTACAGCACTTCATGTTTCCCTCTGCTGACAACTTTTGTAGAGATGTGGATTTCATTTTCCAGCAGGACTTGGCACACTGCCCACACTGCCAAAAGCACCAATTGGTCTTATATATAATATAGAAATTTCCTGAGACACTGATTTTTGGGTTTTCATTAGCTGTAAGCCATAATCATTAATAATAAAATAATTAAATGTTTTAAATAGATCACTCTGTGTTTAATACATCTATATAATAGATGAGTTTCACATTTTGAACTGAATTACTGAAATAAAATAACTTTTCAATGATATTAATTTTTTTTTTGAGATGCACTAGTAATATCAATGTGAATAAATATATGGATTGAACTAGAATTAAATGACGTCCCTTTTGACATCATTTGAAAACTAGCAGTAGTTGCTTACATATTTGCTAAAAATGGTCTAAATTCACTGTTAATAATTTTGTGTTACACTGACTTCCATTAAAAGCTAAAAAGGCTTTTTCCTTCTGCTGTACACATGCCATCTTGGAGATGCAAGATTTTTTTGTGTTACCTTAACAATGAAAAAAATTGACAAATCTACAAAAAAAACTACAGTTTTTACAGCTTTTATATCTTCAATGAAGAAAATTATTTCAAATTTCACCACATTTTCTACCTAATTTGGAAATCCAACTGATTCAGGATCACTAGGCAGACAACCTTCAGCTCTATTTATAGATATATGTGTTATATATATGAGATATATGGGACATTCCAGGATTTTGGTACATTTCAGGGGTGGTCACTTCTGAAAATTTGATCTTCAATTTGATCATTTTTAGTCATATATTTATTAAATACAGGTAATAGACTTTCAAAAAGTTTGATTCGTCAAGCTCAAGTATCAAAGCAGTTTTTTTTAATTAGATGCTTAAGTTGGTGTGCAATATATTTGGTAACTAACAGTAACAGGGTTGCGAGTAACAGGGTTGCAAATCTAGGCTAAGTTGTGGTTTACCCTAGAAACAGATGCTAACTGTAAAATGTAGCTATGTATACAAGATCAAGGACAAACATGGTTATATAAGTATATAAAGTAAATGTTTGACTCTACTCATTATTAGTCTTACAATATGAGTAACAGGGTTGCGTTCACTGAGTGACACACACAACTTGGACAAACATATTTGGAAAAAAAAACTTGAAAAATATTAGAACACTTACTCTTGGTCTTGCCATGTGGGCAGAAAATGTCCTTGTGATGTCACTTCCTTTGTGCCAGTAGACAAATATTTTAACTCTTTCTCTGCCAGGTAAAATTCCTTATGGTAACAGGGTTGCGCGCATGTTGTGGGACACAACTTAATAGCATAAAAACTGTAACATGCAAAACAATGTAGACCAAAGAAGTTGTTTTCATAGTAAAGGAGATGCATATCAACAATATACAAGAGGAAGTCATTTATTTAGAGCTTATTTTAATTGTTAAATTTGTCAAAGGATTTGGTCACCCAATGTGTGGGACAAGAGAAATTGGACATTTTTTGAGGTGGTCCAAAGGTATTCGGTCTTTTGAATAATATCTAAGGAGCTTATTTTTCCACCAAATTTTACAGTTTGTCTTATAACAAGTACGTTGTTTACAAAAAATAGTCATTTAGATATTTTGGATATGTACGTTTGAAATTTAAGTGGTGGGACAGGAAATGTACCAAAATCCTGGAATGTCCCATATGTCTCTCTCAGTTGTACTCCATGATCTAGCATTTAAACCAGAGTACCAGTGGTCCTTGGAACATAGTGACAATGCCTTACTTCACTGGACCACTCAAAAATAAACCTTTAAATAAAAAATTGAAGAGCTATTCTACTGGATTTCATTTCTGGAGATGTTTAACCATGACTACATGATACAGTTGGATGTGTTGACTTCTATACCCACACATGCCAAAACATATGAGGATCTGGGTTTGAACCAGCCTCCGGCTAAGTTCTTTGAAGCGGTTTAGTATGCACTTCAGCTCTTCCTTCAGATCTTCATGTTTCGAAGTCTACCACCCTGCTGTCAGTTCTGTGTAGACGTTTCCATCTCTCTGCTGTTCTCGTCGGCCTTGGCTTTTTTTCTTCTTCTTCTCTCAAGTCCTTGCCTTAAGCGGGAGAAGAACTGGCTCCTTATGTGTGTGTGTGTAAGGGGGGATAAATTTCACCACTTTGATGTGCGGCGCTCATATGGGTTTCTGGCGTGCAGCAAGGCTGAAGTTGAGGGCCACTTACCTTTTTGAGTCTTGACTTCGAACACTTCGGCCTCTTCCCCGGACGTGAAGTGTTTGAAGTAGGAGCAGTTCTTGACTGCGGAAAGAGATGAAAACAGTGATTGTAGCTGAGGATTGCAAAGGATGGCAAAGGATGGCAAAGGATAGCAGGTGCTGCAGTCGCCCATCGCCGAGATGCACTCGCACTGCCAATGAGCCTCCCTGCCATTTCCTCCTGAGACTGAAGCTAGAGCTCAGACACAAGCCAGGCATTCAGGCTGGAGTGCTGGGCAAACTGTGAATGCAGCGCACTGTGGGGCAGAGGGCATATCACTGTGCTTATTTTCTGCAGGCGTTTTCGTTTTGTTGACAATGTGCCAAGATAAGGTTTGAATGCGCACTATGCTCTGTGTGCTGTGCTCAAAAACACATAACAGATTGTGCTTCTATAGGCTTCCTATCTATCTCTGCTATCAGATTGAAACCTCTGTTTTGCTTTGTATGCTGTGGAAAAATACCATTTGAAACCACTGCTTGCATTTTTTTTTTAAGATTTTGTGTTTTAGTCAGAAGAAGAGTTGTTTTCATGCACTTGAATGCAGCAGAAAAAGTCCAATTCAGGTAAAAAGTCCAGTCAAATGCAATTTAGAAGTGCGACAATCTGTATTTTCCAGTTTCAGATCATCTAAAGCAGCACAACTGCTTTTACTTTCTGCTGCATAAAATAACAGGAACACTCATGACCTGTTTACACTTGATCACTTTATTTGTTTTGAATATTAGGAATATATCTGGATGAAACCAAACCACATAAAAAAAACAAGTGTAAACGCACAGATACAAATCTGAGACGCGTTTAAGCCGTATACTGTATTTTATCACTGTAAACGCATCAATCACTCTGAGAAGCATTTAACAATCGAAAATTCTCCCAGCCTGCAAGCAAAGCATGAAACATCTGACCCGTGAGGTTGCTACTATAATGAACAATAATGAAAAAAAATATATATATATATAAATAATTAAATGCTTCTCTAGTGAGTTTTTGTTTACATTCCGCGCTCGGCGTGACTTTAGTTTCCGCCCATTCTCGTTTTTCCACCCGGTTTTGGGCTCCCCCATTTTTTTTCCGATTGCGTCCCAATTCACTAGCCAGGGGCAGTGGTAGTGTATTGGACCGCAACCCTGATGACGCGGGTTTGATCCTGCATGAGGAGCGGTGTGTTTATTTATTTATTTTTTCATTTCTACGTGGGTTTACTTGCTTTGAGATCAACTGTTCTGCAATTGGGTTCAACAACCCTCTGGGCTGGAGAGCTACTACCCTGTAGGAGCACTCCATCCTATTAAACTTCATTTTCCAAAACAGAATTTTTTTTGTGGCCCGCCACGTAATGGCTTGCAAAATATCTGGCTCACGGCCAAACTTGCTGTAATACATGCCATGTGACGAGCAAATTAGCATATTCCACCCCACACAGACCTAGGTGAATTGTTAAAAACAGTAATCCTGAACCAGAAGCTATTATAAAAAAATCACACTTCTCTAGAGGCTGTTCTGGAAGGTGACGAGAGGTCATTAAAAAAGGCGAGAGAAACGGCAAGTGTGGCATGAAGTTGTGAGATTAGAGCTGATAGTGTGAGGCTGATGGTCAGAGTGTGAGAGTTGGAAGCCCTGCTTCACTATTTCCAATGCTTTCCTTGAGAAAGTCCAATGCTTTAAATAGATCATTCTGTGTGTGATACACCTATATAATATATAAGTTTCACATTTTGAACAGAATTACTAAGAGAAAGTAACTTTTCAGTGATATTCTAATTTTTTTGAGATGCACTAGTATCTGAGCTTTTCTTCATCTTAGGGTGTTTTATAAAATTGACACCACTGAAATCCAATAAAATATCTTACTTTTTGCTCCATTACATTATGCAAAATCTAAAGTTGTTACTTTTTATGTGAAATGTGCATTAAAATGTAATGTTAAAAAAAAGAAAGAAACACAAATCAAGCTCACCAATCAGAATACAGTTTAACTACCAAGTTCAATATTTAAATCTTAATTATGGAATGATTATGGAATTTAACGTTACTGTCCAATAAAAAAAAAAACAGCTCTATTTTTGTAGATTTTTAGTTCACTATATCATTTGAACACACAAATGTGCCCAAAGATTTCTCTTTTTATGTTGACTTTCATTGAAAGGCAGAAGGTTTCATCTCTCTCTCTATAAAGTTGCTGTTTTTTATTGGACAGCAAACCTGAACCTGTGTTTAAAATAAGTTTTAAACTTGTAATCTCCTAGTTGCAAATAAATCCTAAACTTTACTTGTTTATAGATTATTCACTTTCACTTCTTCTAATCCTATCTAATAGAAATTGTTAGCCGTGTTTAATAGATTAACTAATGAAATTCCAATAAAAGATTTGTAAAGCATGAGTGACACTAGAGTATTCTCACCTAAAATGACTAAGCTGATTAACAAGATCCTTGTTACAAAGTGATAATAGGATATTACAGCCATAATGGTACCACTTTAAAATAAGACTACCTTTATAAAGGGTTTATAAATGGTTTACCATTAGTTTGTTAATGGTTACTAATTAAGTTGTAAATGCCTTAAAAATCATTAATAATCATTTATAACACATACGTACAAAGGGCAACTATGACCTGTTGTTTGCCAAATAGTGAACCCACAGCCATTTATACTTTAGATGCCCTTTTTAGGTATGTGTTATAACTGATTATTAATGATTTGTAAGGCATTTACAACCTAATTAGTAACCAATTATTACCATTTATAAACCCTTTAAAAATGTTGTCTTATTTTAAAGTGGTACCGCCATAATAAATCACTATGTACTAGATATTGATACTTATAAGTACATTTAAACGCATTTTTGTACTTTTACACTTTTACTTTAGTGAAGGTCTAAAGAGAGAACTTTTACAGTTATTGGAGTTAATATTTTATCTTGGTATCTCTACTAGTTTTTTGTCCAATACTGGACGTCAGCAACCAAATCTGTGTTCTTTTAACCAACAGATCAATTATTTCATTTAAAATTCTACATTCTACTGAATACAGTGTTTCTTGTGAGAGAAAAAGAGTGTAGCGTTTGGTTCAGACAGAATATTTACCTCAGTAAAGTGTGAAGCCTGCGTTGTCACCTCCTTCTTCACCTTTCTGGAGAACTTAAACACCCCTGCGAGCAACAGATCCCCACCCCCTACCCAACATCTGCTGCCTGATTACGAGGTGAAGATGAGGACTGTGGCCTCACATGACTCTAATATTACACTGTAGAGCTGCCGCTCCACGATTTCATTGCTATAATTCATTTATTCTTGTACTTTTCACAAAAAATATATATATATTTCTCATTTCAATATAACTCAGTCAAGTCATCATTTTGCTTTGACTTAGTTAAGTTGTAAATATATACAATATATAGAAACTCAATAACGTTAGTTGAGGAAACTAGTTTTGCTATAGTTTATGGTGCAAATCAATATTTCTTGTTCTACTTAAGGATCACCTAAAGGAGAACCATTTTAAAGCTTTTTTTGGTGTAGCCAATAATGTATTTATTAATCTTGTTAAATTGCAAATATATTATATTTTTCAACCTTTTTTGCCCCTTTAATGTCAGTTTTGCTGAAGTTGTCTTAATAAAGTCATACGATGTCAATATTTAACAGTATGATCAACTTTATTCAATACTTTGGTCACACAGCTTATCCCTTACATTCACTGAAAACAATTATTTATTGACTCAACTTAACTCAAGTTACCATTTAGATTTGACTCGGGTTGAGTTGTAAATACATACAATTTCACATACATACAAAGTTTATTCGACTTAACTGAGTTTTGTTCACACAACAATAGTTTAATTAACTCAACTGTTTTTTTCAAGTATGGTGTGTGTTTAAAGAAATTGGTTTATTCAATATGTATGTATTGGTATTTTAAACATATCCACCATATTTTTAGAACTGCCAAAACTGACAGCATAAGATTGTGAATACTGCAGCCCTAAGCCAATAGAGTATGACAACCAGAAACTCGGAATAAAGGTAACTTGCTCTTATAGCCTACAAAACCGAGGCCTGGCAATTATCATATATAACACACTAAAGCATGCCTAGGATAAGGTAGGGAATTAAGGGAGAGGCCACACCCAATATGCACATATATGGTGCCAGGAGCCTTATGGGAGCTTGTATGAACCAACACTGTAGAAAGAGCATTGACACATGGGTAGTTTACTAAAAGTTGGTTTTTCATTGGCTAAGTAAACTGTTGTTGTGTTTTTTTTTTTTGTTTTTCAGTTTTTTTAGGTTGAAGTTCTCTGAACTCATTTAATAGTGTTGTACTGGTCGGTAAATTCAGTCAACCTGATAATATTAGTTCTCCTGACTAAAACACAAAATCAATTTTTAGAGTGCTGTAATGTCATTAAATTACACGGTAAATGTTAAAAAGTGACCCAGTTATTACACTCTTGTTCCTGGTTGTTCCTCATTTCTTTATTTGTACCTAAATTTAAGTATAATTTGTATATACTGGAACTCAATTATTTTTGCATTGATGATGGGTGCAGATGATGTTTCTCTTAATGATATTAATTGAAGGCCTCAATTGCAAAACCCTCAAATGTGACCCTCTTCTTTTATTCGCCCCACAAAAAAAAAAAAAACTATTCCCAGCCAGGCCTCTGCTCACTGATAATTCTTCCATTTTGTGAGTCCCATGGGGGGCGAGAGCAGGAGCTGGTTATGGAGGAGTGTAGACAGTCTGACATCTCTCTGTTAGATTAAACTCATAAAACAACCCCTCGCTTCACTCTGTCCAGAGAACCGGAGCAGCGGAGAGAGGGCAAATCAGACAGAGCAACAGAGGAGCTGTTTGTTACTCAGGACCCAGAACCTCCATTGGGGGCAAAAGAAAGTGGGAGAGAGCGAGAGAAAAAAAGAGAGAGATAGAGAGAGACATAGAAAGAAAGAGAAAACATGCTGTGAGGAGGTTACCTAGCAACAGGCTGCTCCTAGCTGCATTATTAGTTAAGGCTGAATGAGGAGAGCGAGGGAAGGGACCGCTGTGCTGCTTTAGGGTGTCATTTATTAACCGGGTTTGACCACTTCTATTACGAGGTACTTAGTGCTGGAGATTTTTAGGGGATTTTGGGGGATTTTTCTGGATTTTCGGCACTCAGTGGACCTGGGAGATCTGGGACATGGGATATAAAACTAAATGTGGTGGAACAAAGATCTTACAGCAGGAACATGAAGGAACAGTTGGAAGACAGTATCACACACTTTATCTATATTATAAACCCCAACAAGTTAAGTTAACTTAAAAATGTTTAAAGAAGCTGTCTGCTTTAAACCAACTCCATTTACTTTATCACATTTATCTTTACCTTAATTTGCAATAATATACCAGCTATTGTCATCAGCATATGACCGATTATAATAGAACACATAGTAAAAGGTAGGTTTGGGTAAATGACTACACACTGATGGTGATGGTGAGTGAAAAGGGTTAGGATATCCAGGGTCAGTGCATGACACACGCATCATGAAGAACAGTAGCTTCTACAAGGCAAGATGTTACCCTCCCTCAGGTTACATCCTTCTGGGTGATGGTGGCTATCCCTGTTTGGACACACCAGTCTGCCTAATAACACCTTACAAACAGCCAGTTAATGGACCAATACAAAGTCGCTTCAATCATTACTATTCAAAGGGACGCAGCATAATCGAAAGAGCTTTTGGAATGATGAAGACTAGATGGAGGTCTACCCTTTTTAGAGCTATGGAGGTAAAGCCGACATTTGCACCTCTGGTTATTGCGTCCTGCGCTTTTTTACACAATGTATGTTTGGATCATGGAGACATGTTGGAGCCAGATGAAGATGTTGCACAGGACACCTTTGAACCTCAACCACAACGAGAGCCACTAGCATATACTTAATCAGCTTAAGGGATCCCAAATTTCTATAGTATTTAAGTAATGTTAACTTCATTCATTCAATAGGTAGAGCAGTTAGATTTTACAGTGTAGGGGAAATGTTAATTGGCATCATGTTTTAGTCAGTAAATGTGTATTTCAAATGTTTTTGTGAATTTGGGAGTATTAAGGTCAGTTGGTATTTGGAGCTCAGTAAGACAGTGTTCAGGTCAGGTTACTGGAGCAAAGTGCTGACGGCTGGCTGCGCCCAAATTAGTTACTGAAACAGAACCATTCGGGTGCAGATAGAGAAGCACGTATGCAAGCCTAGATCTGTTTATATAGCTTATAAGCTTCCACTACAGATTGGCTTCACCCACCATCCTTCAAGATCCTTGGAAGGAGACTTACAGACTTTTCTCTGTTTAAAAACCACAAATGTGCAATGAGTTTCACTTAACGTGAATAGCAAAGTTGTTTGCTGTCTTGAAACAGCGGTTGTGTTTAGCACTGAAATGGAAACTCTGGTGTAAAGCTGACTTTTGGTGCAATAAAACATGATAAAGGTTTTCTCTACTAAAACAAATCTAATATTAGAATGACAATGATGAGGTAATGTGTAAATAAATGTATAACTACAATAAAACTGCTCAAGTACTTTCATTTACATTTAATGTTCTTTGCTGGTTTGTCTGCTGGCATATTAACGATGTTCAGTGTTCAATAAATATTTGTTTGCATAGATTTCTACAGGGGTTGGACAATGAAACTGAAACACCTGTCAGTTTAGTGTGGCAGGTTTCATGGCTTAAGTGGAGCAGCCTGGTGGCCGATCTTTATTAATTGCACATTGCACCAGTAAGAACAGAGTGTGAAGTGCACGTCTTGCTGGCGCATCTGTGACCAAGACAGCAAGTCTTTGTGATGTATCAAGAGCCATGGTATCCAGGGTAATGTCAGCATACCACCAAGAAGGACCAACCATATCCAACAGGCTTAACTGTGGACGCTGTAAGAGGAAGCTGTCTGAAAGGGATGCTCGGGTGCTAACCCGGATTGTATCCAAAAAACATAAAACCACGGCTGCCCAAATCACGACAGAACTCAATGGTGGACAATAAATTATTGTGGTCTAAAACCAGGTGCTTCAGTTTCATTGTCCAACCCCTGTACTTTTTCTGAAATACAGCACGAAAAAACATAATCCGAAATTTATTCACTGTGGAAAACGGGGGAAATGTTATGAAAAACAATGGAAAATGGCCAAAACTTTTTTTACTTTTACGATTTGCAAGTTATTTTCCACCAATCAGAATCTCAATCCTACAAAGTAAAAACTTTAGGATCTGTGCTGAACTAAATCGTTTCCAAAAGCTTCGCACTTGCATCAGATCTTGAAGCGATCAGAGATTTACACCCCCGTCGTTTCGCCTGCCTGTAACCTCTGTAAACTGTGTGATCTGTATCTGCTGTGGTCAGTCTGCAGCGAGCTGTTTCCCACGCGCTGGCGTGCCTCGACTTCTCTTTGTGCTCTTCCTCAGCAGCCCTGCCTCTCCTTCATCTCTCACACAGAAACAGACTCAAAGCCACTGAGCTCCTGTCAGTCTCAGATAAAAGGGCCTCTGCTGACAACTCTGGCATTTTCGGACGTGACGCCTCGCGCCTCGTCCTGCGTGTAGTCGGATCTGTTTATCTGCAGGATGGAATCGGCTGTGGATGAAGTCTGGGGCGGGAAGACGAGCCGCGAGACCGCCCCGACTCAGAGGAGTGAAAAACGAGGAGCTGTAAATAGTGATTTGGGCCGTATCATTGACCTTGTGGGCTTGTTAATGGAACCTTATTCCAGTGAGGAGGAAGTCAATTACTAGGTTGCAGTGGCTGTCACATTAGGTTTGCTGCTTCTTTATTAAAACTCCTTCACTATGAAAACAAATGTAAACACACACACCACACACACACACACACACTCTCTGACACACACTGTGAGCCCTATTTAGCGATCTATAGCGCACTGGTCAATTGCACATCGCACAAATGGATTTAGGACATATCAGTGTGTCTTTGGTATCGTGACGGCAGAAAAAATATGCCTTGCACGGCTGGAAATGCACAAAAGGCATGTACTATATCTCTTAATTAATCAAACTGTAGTGTTTTGGGCGTAATGTGAAATAAACCAATCAGTGGGTATCTTAACAGCGCGGCGCTTTGTGCGTCTCAGCAGAGAATTTTGACCTGCGTGTTCACTCTGTAAAGGTACGCCAGCAGCTTTTTTAAAGGAACTTTTTTTTGCAGGATAAGTTGTGTGCACCTATAGGAATACCTATAGGATGACTGACTGTTGTCTAGGTTTATTTCAGTCAGTGGAGCACCTTTGTTTTCCGCCGCCAAAATAGCGAAAAGCGTAATACTGCAGACCAGAAACGTAAATGGGTGTAAAAAACACTCAGGATATGAGCCTCTCAATCATGTTTTGCCTCAACCAATAAAATTCTTGCTCTTAGCCGTCAATCACATTTCGCATTGACCAATTGCAGAGTAGAACAACCCATCCATCATAGGTTTTTTGCATCAGCCAATCTAGATGTTGTTAAGTTATTTAAGTTTTTTTACCTGTTGGATATACCTTATAACACTTGTAATTTACAAAAATCTTCTTAATCATTCAGCATAATTAAAACAGAAAATTTATATTTTAATGTGTGCACTGTCAAACAATTCCTAATCAATTAATATCAGAGAAAAATAAGATAATAAAGATGATTTACATTGACAATCTGGTAAACATGGTATGGTTAAAAAAAGCATAAATCCTCTAATTTTTTACATATTATTTTACAACCACAAAATAATGATGCCCGAAATGATTGCCAGTATCCCCAACCATTCGCCACGCCCATTGGTTCTCTAGGCTGCAGTTACACATACACTATTTATATTTACACATACACATACACTTAATTTATATACATAAATTAAGTTTAAGTACTATCTTCAAGAATAATCTAGTACAGCCTAGTTAAAAAATTCACATAAAGTTTTATGCACTACTTGGTGTTTCTTTGTAACTGTTTGTCGTCAAATACATTTGTAAATTGTAGATGAATCAATCAACTTTTAGTTACTACAAGTTTGAATGCTCTTTCCAAAGTGTTGGTTCATACAGCTTTCCCATAGGCTCCTGGCACCATATATTTGCATAGTGGGTGTGGCCTCTCCTTTACTTACCATCTTTGTGTCGGCTGTTGCCCAAAGGTACCCTAAGTTATAATAATGCGTATTGTTTGTGAGTTCTCAGTGTTTTAGGCTGTCAGAGCAAATTACCTTTATTCTGTGTTCCTAGTTGGAGTTAATAATGTAATTTTGGGAGTTTGATCCACGCCCTTACTCCTCCCACTCTCCAACCTATAAAAACTGTCACTTTTTCTCCATCTGTGTGTTGAACAACCTTGCACCCACCTACTCCCCATCTTCCTCCTTCATTTGTTTTCTGCCTTTCTCTTCCCGTATTTCTTTGTGTGGAGGGGGTTTAGCTTCACGCTTTTCCAGCGAAGCTGCCCCTAACTCCCGCTCAATCATCTGAGTTCACCCCCCTTCTCTTTTCCTTCTCTTTCAGTAAGGGCGTGGGGAAATACTAGCAAATGATCAAAGTATGTTAGCTTGGAGTTACAGAGTTTACTTTTATGCTGCCCCAGCATTATACTGTCAATATTAGCTGTTCTATGAGTATATGCTTAAAAATGGGCAAAACTGTTGAGCTAATTAAACTATTGTTGTGTGAATAAAACTCAGTTAAGTTAAATGCATCTAAAATGTTATATATTTAGTCAAAGCAAAATGGTGATTTGACTGAATTAATTTGTGTCAACGACTATTTTTTTAGTGTACAGAAATTGAAACTACAATAAATAAATTATTTGTCAGGTAAGCATTACTAAATAATTAAAAAAATACTACTACTACTTTTAAGTAAATAATAAAAGCCATGGGAGAATGTGGTGATAAGTTGTTGTAGTAAAATCTAATTGAGTAAACGTGTTGCAAAGAAACATTTACTGAAGAAATTGTAGTTAAATACACTGATAATTAGAAGCAAATATTTTTATTATTTACTTGCTTAAAAAAAAAACTTTCCTACATTTTTTAATAAATGGAGTGGAGTAAATCCTACTCCACATTTTTTTCAGTGTACTACAAAATAGAAACACGCCAGACATGTACCTGAACACACCTCACTTCCAGACCACCACACCCATCAGTGTAGATTTATTCCTAAACTCCGAGACTATTTTAATGACGTGGGCACAAGGCATGAAAACAGACTGTTAATGGTGTGTAAGATAGCAAAGATCATCCACAAACCTCTGGCCTCTACAGTTTCCTGATTGCTAAGTGCCAGAGTTCAGAGCTTGATCTTTGTTGGCCTCTACTACAGGTAGACCCATGGCTCATTAAGACAGGACTGTCCTCTTTTGTCCATGCCCAAAATGACCGTCAGATTCTGGGTCAATGTGAATGGAGGACACTTTTAAAGCCGCTAAGCTGCTAAGTTAGCTCAGATCTGGGTCGCAGCAGCGAAGCGCCGTCCGCTGGGGTCCGTGCAGAAGTTTTGCTGCCAGGCCGCCAGAGAAAACAGTGTTACGATTGTGACTGATGCACTTGCCTCACACTCTGAGTGGCCTAGGCGCCCTACTGTTCTCCTGCATTCCCGTTCAGGGGTTTTTAATTATAGGTCTTCCAATGTTTTTCTCAGTTTTGTTTTTACTCTACTCCCTCATCCACACTGAAAAATAAAAATAAGGGGTTTGTAAATATACAGTATTACAAGTTAACTGTGTAATGTTTACACAAAATAATAGATAAAGCATCTGCACTTGAATATTTGAGTAAAATCCAAATTTTTACCTAATTTTCATCAGTGAAATACACTTTAGGAATGCTATTAAATGTTATTAAACATTGAGCACTTTATATATTAAACAGAAAAAAGTAATTTTAATCCAAAAATGTATAGTAGAAAAACATAAAAAAACTGCTTGTACATTTTACAGCCCATATATTCAAATAAATGTTACTCACAATTCTTAGTGAATTTATTTTAAATTTCTTTAGTATACGCTACCTTGTAAACGCTACCTTGTACGCTACATTAAAGCTCTATTTTGCTGTATTTTAGTTGATTTTCCTTAAATAATATAACGCCATATTAACCCATGCATCTTCCCTATTGGTTCCTATCATCATTTATTTGCATAATGGGTGTGTCTCCTCAGTACAAACTCCTCACCATCATTTTGTAGTTTTGCAACAATACTTTGGGACTGTACTTTAGGCAGTAGTTGATTGTTTTATCACTGTGTTCTAGGCTGTAAGAGCAAGTTGGCTTTTTCTTTTCTGTTAAATCTGATTCAGTACTGCTTAACAACAGCAATGTATGAAATCTAGTTCGGCCTATTTACTTTATGTGATTAGAATAAAAGAATATAGACCTTCTGTGTGTGAACAGGGTTTTAATGCAACACATCTAAACTGCATGTGTGTCACATTATAGTGGTGTTAACCTTCTTTCTTTCTAGTTTCTCTATTCCTGTCATGGACTTTCCTTCTGAGATCTCTATCTGCAACAATCAAATTTTATGTTCATTCTGGCTATTCAGACTATCAAAAATCAATCTGGGTGTAATCTAGATATAACAAAAATCTGGTTTTATATGGTTCTTGGCTGTTCAGACCATCAAAAATCAATCTGTGTGCAATCTAGATATACCATAAATCTGATTTTATGTGCTTTCTGGCTTTTCAGAGTATCAAACCCAAACTGGATACAATCGAGATATCGCACAAATCTGATTGTATATGGTTTCTGGGTGTTCAGACTATCAAACTCAAACTGGATACAACTGTTTCCTCAATTACTGGATGCAATTCTGGCTGTTCAGACTATCAAACTCAAACTGGATACAATCTAGATATACCATAAATCTGGTTTCATATGCTTTGTGGCTTTTTCAACTATCAAAACCCGAACTAGGTACAATCTAGATATACCACAAATCTGATTTAATGTGATTTCTGGGTGTTCAGACTATCAAACTCAAACTGGATACAATCTAGATATACCATAAATCTGGTTTTATATGCTTTGTGGCTTTTTCAACTATCAAAACCCAAACTAGGTACAATCTAGATATACCACAAATCTGATTTAATGTGATTTCTGGGTGTTCAGACTATAAAACTCAAACTGGATACAATCTAGATATACCACAAATCTGGTTTTATATGCTTTGTGGCTTTTTCAACTATCAAAACCCGAACTAGGTACAATCTAGATATTACACAAATCTGATTTAATGTGATTTCTGGGTGTTCAGACTATCAAACTCAAACGGGATATAATCTAGATATACCATAAATCTGTTTTTATATGCTTTGTGGCTGTTCAGACTATCAAAATAAATCTGGATCGAGACTCATTATTTACATTTTACCTTTGATTTATTTACATGCAGTTGTGAATTTGACAACTTTCTTGATTCTTTTTCTACTCACTCTTTCATTTGCTCTTTCCCAGACTTGCTCTCTTTTCCTCTTGCTCCCTCTCTCCATCCCTAACACACACACACACACACACACACGCACACACACACATCCATATACACTCCCACAAACAAACATCTCTCCGCTGGAGGTAGCTCTGGGAGTGCAGCCATGAAAGTGTGTGAGTAAGTGTGAAGTAGGGGTAAAGTGACTGGCTAAGTGCTAACGTGTTTACTCATGGCTTCATCTGTACACCAGGAGAGGCTATCAGAATCAAGCCCTCCTCCAGGCCATGTGGATGCTAAGCTGGTGTGAAATTGATCACGCCTGGCCTGCTGGGACTCCCCCCCCCCCCACCCCTTTCCTCCAAAACCGCTCGTTTCTGAAACAACCGTGAGCTTCCGGCGTCGTTATTGACCCTTAACTGCAGCAGCATCCAGAATCATTCTGTGGTTCCAATCGGGTTCTGTGCCAAGCACCTGATTAAACTAATCAGAGCTTAATGTGAGCAAATGACCTGAACCAGGGGGTGTAGTTGCTTGGCTGGAGCAAATACAAATACATGGATCGCCTGGATAAGTAGTTCCTGTGGTCAGTGTTGGGAAGGTTACTTTTAAAATGTAATCCCTTACAGATTACTGATTACATCACTCAAAATGTAATTTGTAACGTAATCAGTTACATTACTTCAAGTGAGTAACGTAATCTGATTACTTTGGATTACTTACAATATTGTCGTTTTTTTAAGCCTGAATGAATGTAGCAACCACATATTGCATATTATTCTTTTATTTTTCTTTCCAGTTAACAAATAGATAAACAAATAAAACAGCCTTTTCAATCACTCTATAAAAATACTTATGAAACCATTTCATCAAACAATTTTATGAAACACTTCTATAAATTGATGATAAAACCATTTAAAACCAAACAATGTAACAACAACTGTAAGCTATCTACTTGCAGGTTTGCCACCAGTGTTAATTTTGACAACAAATTTTGATTTAGTCTTAGTCATAGTTTTGTGACGAAAATAGCATTTAGTTTTAGTCACAATTCAGTAATTTAGTCGACTTAGTTTTAGTCAACTTAATGTCATAAGAATATAGTCTACTAAAATTACAGTAAATTTAGTCGACTAAAATGTAAAGGGTGTAAATGTAAATGCTTTTTTCATCAGTTCCCTTGAATTATTAACTATACACGTATACGAAATGAAACGTTTAATAACCAATTGAGTAATATTGTTAATGTTTGAATGTGAAATATATTTATATATGATTTAATGTATATTATTATTATTATTATTATTATTATTATTATTATTATTATAGGTGTGTGACTATATATATTTTACATTTAAAATTTTGCTCTAGAAATCAGGTCATAAAACAACTGAATAGTTAAATTATAGAGCTGTAGATGCAAAAACAGCTTTTAAATGATCTAGTTTTATCTCCAGCACTAACCCAGCACACCTACTGGAGCTACAGTCTATAAATGAGATCAAAAACACACCTTCACACACTGTCCTGTAGAGATGCTCTCAGGATGTACTGAGAGACTTCATGAGTTAAAGTGAGAAACTTATGAGAAAGTGCTGTAAGGAACTTTACACAGACTTTTGGGTTCAGAGATTCACTTATTTTATTGTTTTATTTTGGATATATTATTGAGTTTCTTTCTGACCTGTTCCTGCTTTAACACTAGCTATATCTTTCCCACTGTGAGACTAAACAGATGATCTGATCTTAATGAGTGAGTTCTGTATCAGTTCTGTGTTTTAGTGCACTGCCGAGTTAAACACCCCATCAGCTCATGAAACATCAGTATTAAAACGCGGATCTCTGCATGGAGATCTGTGGGACTCTGGTCTGCAGAAGCTGAAAGATTAGTGGTGTTTTTACCGGAGATGGAGTCGCTCCACGCGGTTTACACGTTATCTTGTTTTTTGCGACGTCAAAGGAGAAATATATCGCCTCTCCCCTCTCTCTCTCCCTGCTGAACACTGTCGAGTTAACTTCCAGTCGAGCTCCGTAAGTATCGACAGGTTAATTCCCGGGTTTGTAACTCAGCGCGCAGCGCTACTGCAGGAAAAACAGGTACTGATTGGATGACTACCCCGCTTGTCCCGCCTCTCCACCTTCGCTAAAGTAGCAGTGATTGGATCTCTTCCTAACTGGTCACTACCTTTCACAGAACTAAATCAGTTCTGATTGGATTTCGTCCCTGCCAAACATTTTCGTCTCGTTTTTATTCGTTGACCAAAATGTCAATTAATTTCGTCTCGTTGTGTGTGCGGAGCCGCTGTCTGCCCCTCCTCCCTGTGTGTGTGTGTGTGTGTGCGCAGCGAGATGGGAGAAGGGGCAGACAGTTCCCTGTCATATCAGAGCGATTCACCGCAAAATGTTATTTGCGTTTTGTCAGTGTTGGAAGAGCAAAAAAATAGGAAAGTACCGCAATGTAATCCTTTAATTTTAGCAGAGTAACTGTAATCTGATTACCATTTATTGAAGCAGTAACTGTAACGGATTACAGTTACTTATAATTTGTAATCTGATTACGTAACGCCGTTACATGTAATCCGTTACTTCCCAACACTGCCTGTGGTACAAACCCAAACCCACACCCAGATTTTTTGTTGAGTTTAAGAAGAAACCAGGACAAAATTAAAGCACCAGTGAAAATTCTACCTGGAGACTTTGTTAATGCTAATGCTAGTGCACCTTTACCTTGACCAATCACCAGCCTCTGCCTGTCATTAAAATATCTCTATACTGAAACAAAAAACTTAACTCAAGTCAAATAATCTTTTTGCATTGGCTTACCTTCTTCTCTGTCGTAGGACCAAGCAGATGGAAGTAACTTCCACTGGGTGTCAAAACAGCAGAGTCACTCGCAATCTTCAAACACCAGCTAAAGACTCATCTTTCCAAAGAGTTACTAAACTAATCTTAAAAAGAAAATGCTTGGTGTATCTCTTGATCCTAGCCTCTACAAACTAGCTATGGATATTTTAAAATAAACTACACTAAAAAAAGATACTTTGGACTTTAAAACAAAGATAAAAGTGCGCCGAGTGGTCCAGCGGTGACTTCTCATGTATCGGAGCAAGGATGTGTTAGTCTTCACTCTCCTGGTGTGTTGGGGCATTACTAGCGATAGGGGTGGGTTGGTTAATTGGCTGTGCTAAATTAGGGAGAAAATGGGAACAAATTAGAAATAAAATTCTAAAAAAAACAAAGATAAAAAATTATTTTAATTCCTTTTTCACACTTTATTTTTACACTTTTTTATTTGAAAAAACGCATTTGTTTCTGTTAGAGCAATGTATAATTTTACCTTTAAATAAACTAATTAAATAATTTAAATTCTGTTAGTTAATTTTATAAACTTTCCGTAATTTCCTTTTATTTATTTATATATTTACTAAGTATAAGTATAAAACCTACTAAACTATGTTAGAAAAATTCAAAACAACTTAATATCCTAATATTAAGTAACAGAAGCTGGGCAATCATCCAAAGTCTCTAAACAGGCATTCATTTCTTAAGTAAAAGCAACATAATTGTGCAGTTCAACAACTATGCTCTTACAAATATCAACACAGCATACAAGCATTTAACCATTATATAAAACTTCCTTCAGTAGCTAAGAGAAGATATCCTGAGGAGAACTTTGTTTTAGATATAATTAATGCCGTAAAGAACATCATTCTTGCAACATGTGTATTTATTTAACTTGTTTGCATTAAAAATGACACTGCACAATAAGACAAAGTAGTGCAAAATAAAATAACTTTAAATATAATGACTTTAAAGTGCTACTTGTGTTTAAAATATTTCTACATATTACAGTAAGAAGCATACAAGACCTATTAACGGCAAAATGTGTCCTTTTTTAAATAGTTTGTGAAGATTCAAGTGAAAGATATTCTTGCCTCTTCCCGTAGCTCTCCTATTGGTTGTTGACATTGTTCATGTCAATATTTGCTAATTACTTGCTATAATTTAAACACAATTGATTTTATTGGAGCACCAGGACGCAAACCCGACTGACATTCAGTCGTAACCATCGTACACTGAACCATAGAGATGACAAGACCGTGACACGACTGCAGCTCAACTCTAGCAAGACTCTTGTGATTTTATCCGGACCGGCCCGCATTAGTGTCCCTGGGCTGGCAACAGGGTCTACGGCCTCCTTCTGTGCTAACTTATCAAAATCTGCCACTCACTTGAAATCCAACCAAGAAACCAGAAACAAGAAACCCAGACCATAGCCAAAGATCTGGTCACATAAGAAAGAACCTTCCAGGGCCAGTGGGATGGTTCCTCGGGGACTTGAGTAGGCCTATCACATGGATGAGTAGAATAGGGCAGCGGCGGCTGTGGCCCTGTTCGAGACAGCTGCCATTGTTATGGTTTAATCTCTAGGCCGTGCCCAGGGGGACATCTTTCCAGTACATTCACTGGAGCACAGGGGCTCACTCCATTACATCCTGTAACCAGTGTGGCATACTGAAAGTGTGTGATCTCTCCATTTATCACTTCCTGAAGAGTGACAGAGGGTTTACATTACTGCTCAAGCAGTGCTTCCCTCCACATGTTGGACAGAAAGACTGATATCGTCGTCACCTCTGGCCCATCCATCTGCCCGGTCATTGATCCAGCCATTTATTTATCATCTAAATCAATGATGGTGCCACTCTTACTGCTTCCAAGCATTTTTCTTCCTTTAAAAAAAAGGAAACCTCCCAAAATCAAGAGGTTTTCCTGTGAACACTGTGAGTCTTAAAAACAGGGGGTTGCCAATGGGGGTTCTATGAATGCTTTAGAAGAACCATTTTTCAACTGAACCTTTCCATAAGAAAAAAAAGTTAAAACACTGTTAAAATGACAAGATTCGGGTCGCCAAGAGATCCAAATCCCCGGTCATGCAGCTTGCCATCAGCTGCAGAAGCCATGAGAGAGCACAATTGGCCTTGCTCTCTTTGGTTGTGTAGATGGTGCTCTTTCTCCTCATCACTCTAAAGGGTGATGTCGATAAGTACAAGGCATCTGTGAGCTGATGTATCGGAACTGAGTCACTGCGCTTTCCTCAAAGCACGCTGTGATGCTACAGCAGTTTGAATAGAGGTAGTGATTGGCTTTACATGTGTCAGAAAAGGCATGTGCTAGTCTTCTGCCTTCTTGTGTTGGGGCATTGCTTGTAATGAATTATATTTAGCTGATCAGCAACTGGTTAGTTGGTATGATTAGCCACAAAAATTGGGGACAAAACAATATTCTTCTTTTTGAAACTATGGGGGAGACTTCAAATCTACTTTTAAAAACCCTCAGGAACATCTTTTGTTCATAAATCCTTTTTTTAAAGATCCATCAAAGCACCTTATGAGTGTTCCTTTATAGTATAAAACTGTAAAACCTTGTCTTGAAGGTTCCTTCCCAGTTTCAAATTTTAATACCTTTTCTTTAAGGATCCCTGATGACTTTAAGGGGTTCATTTACAGTTTCAGTTTAAAAAGTGTCTTGAACATTCCTTGTAGTACCTTAAGTTGTTCCTTCTTAGTTTCTAATTGTATTTTTGTTCTTGAAGGATGCTTGTAGTAGAATGTTTGTAGAGGTACCTTACCAATTTCAAATTCAAAATGTTCTTAAAGGTTCCTTGAAATGCGTTAAGATGTTCCTTCATTGGTACAATTTTTTAAAAATCTTTTCTCACAGATTTCTTCCTCAGAGAACTTCAATATCTTGTAATAATATACAACCATTACAGAGACACCTAGATATTTCTTAAAACTGTTTATCTAAGAAGCGTTGGTTCTTGTTTTCCATTTTTTCTTGGCACCACTCACCGTCAGTGTGTAGTCATGCTCCCCACGCTACGTTAAGTAAACTTTTTCAACATATTAAATGGTTGTTGTAGGTTGTGAAATCAAGCTTAACTTATAATGCATTAAAATTATAAGCTGTCGACTGTGCTGGTTGTGATATAGTATTGTGTTCACTCTGTATCATGTCCTTTGTACTTATTCAGGCTTGCAGTGCATAGTGTGCCAAGAACAATACACATTTCAAGGCTGGATCAAAATCATATTCCTGATTATACCTCGCAACTGCACTCCTCTTGTTCCTAATTCTTCCATTTATCCAGCCTTGTGAACTGAGACATGCAAAGCAATGAGGTCGCTTCTTCCCCAGAGTGCCATCAAGGATAATGAGATGATCTAACTCTTATAAGCAGATCCATCTGCTTTCCATTTATCTGCTCCTGATTGTCGACAATACAGCAGTTTAGGCTTCCTATCACCTGTACACTGAGGTGACATCACGTACACTGGACGTGAGTTTAGTTAACCTGCTGTCTGCACAGTGACCTCACAGATAAGCCAGTAAAGAGAGGTGAATAGAGCTGTATTACTGCAGCACTGCTCTGCTCTGTCGACTACTGATTGCCCTTTGCTTCACTTCAGATCAACAGGATTGCAATTGTCTGGCAATTCTGACATTAACGTGCATCGACTTCCTCTGAGCTAAACTAGCACAGGTAGAGTCCGTTCAGCCATTCCTGGAAATGCGGTGAAAAACCCTGCAAACGACTTCAAAACTCTGAAAGGGTCAATATCAGTAGAACTTACAGCCATTTTGGTTCTCAGCATAGTTGTTTCCAGTTACTAAAACACTGTAAAACAATACATTTATCAATATTTACTCTTCATACGTATGGAACACATTATCACAAATATAGAGGAATCTTTCTTTCATTTTAATTTAAGGTACTTTTTGTACATTTTATATATTTTTTTTAATGTAGAGAGTGGATTTTTTGCTTGCATGTCTGCAGTGCTACTTGGATATATTGAGCTATTATTTTAAAAGGTTTAAACAGTAGTGTTTTCTTGAAGTTTTAAAGATGTTTGTCAATAATTTAGACACTTCATTTAGCTATTCTTATAAAAATATCAAACTATTTTAATGCCATCTTACACCCCAAAAATGCAAAAAAAAGTAAAAAAGTCTTTCAATACAATTTCATAAAATACTAGAATTTTATTACTTAAATTTGAACACAGGAATCAGAATTACTTTATTACTTTTGACAGATGACTTTTTGTGCTTATTTTGAGTTTAAATGACTTAAAATATGTTGGAAATTGTAAGTGAGACTGCTTAAGAGCATTATTCCTAAAGTAAGCAAAATTATATTAGTCTTTCAAAGTCTGGCAAAACCAAAAACCTTGTCATAAGATTATTTCACTTGCTATGTTTTTGGTTTTGGATAACCCCACCCCTTTAAGAAAAGCAACCTTCGACATCAGTGACGTCACATCATCCTTTACACTGTAAAGTTTTCTATTCAAGGGACTGAAGACACTTCATCCTGCATGTTCAGCAATTAATCACCATACATTTAAATATTATCTCTATATTTAACTTAGCTGAGGTAAAGCTTAAGCTGTCGACCCGGTCGCAGTAGAATATCACTGTAATTAAATGATTAATTGTAGATTGTAAATCTAAATGTATCTGTAAAACATAACGAGGTTATTATTATTATGAATAGTTTAAAAAGTTTGCAATTTTAGGTCAACCATTACATTGGCTTTCATTGAGTGCCAATTCTTGCTAAAAGCGTCAACCTTTAAGTGATTAAGCTGTTAAATATGGTTTCTCTGCATTATGAAGTCTTATCAATATAGAACAAAGAATAGTCTTAATTGTTTTAATAAACTGTGAGGGCCAAAAGGCTCAGTATTTTAATTAACACAAATATTGACCCCTAAATGACTCAAGTCCCACCCTTGCTTACCTCCAGGCAGGGTGATGGGGCCGCAGCTATTGCCCTGAGGGTCTTCCTCCACAATGAAGATGCTCTTCTTGCACAGTCTCCACAGCCCGAAGTGAGCCGCCTCACAGGTGGTGTTGAGCTTCTCCACCCTGGGGCTCAGAACCGCCCAGTGATCCGTCACCACAGCTGCCAGCATGGACGAGATGCCCACCAGGATGACCAGGAAGGTGATCTTCACCTTGGTCTTCTTATCTCCTAGCATGGCGGTGGGATGAGCTCACTCTTCAAAAGGAACAGATCTAAGCTTCTCCTTATCTTTGGTGTTCAGGCTTTCAAACCTCAAAGTTGTAAAGTTCCCAGCACCTCTTCCGGTACTTTTATGCGATGGGTCGAGGCGGTTTGTAGAGGCGAAACACTCTCAGCACATCAACCACAGCTTCCTGACTGCAGCTCGCTGTCCACAGATCGCTCTGCTTCGGCTTGGAAAGAAATGGGGCCAGATAACAGTGCCCTAGTTTCCTCTCTCTCTCCCTCCCTGTAAGGTGTTCGGCGTGGTGGGCTGTGGCTAAGGTGCTCTGGCTTCGCGAGGTGTGCTGAAGAAGTTGATGAATCAATATACAGTTCTACAACCTGCTGTTCTGCTGTTGTTCTTAACATAAAAATATCTTTTTCAGAGCTACGAAACCCACTGGGTGACAAAAACACAAATAAATTAAAGCAATCTAATTCAGAAACATGATGTTTATTTAATCCAGGGGTCGGCAATAGGCCCGCAAGCATGACACATCTGGCCTGTGAGGTTGTTTAAACTACAATGAACAATAATGAAAAAAAATAAAAAGAAATAAAATGCTTCTCCTGTGAGCTTTTGTTTACATTCCTCCTCTGTCTCTCTGTCGCACTCAGCGTGACTTTAGTTTCCGCCCGTTCTCGTTTTTCCGCTTGTTCTTGGGCTCCCTATCTCCTTATAAGAGCGTTTTTCCTGATTGTGTCCCAATTCGCTAGCTGTGGCAGTGTTAATGTATTGGACTGCGACCATGATGACATGATGGTTCATAATGGTGATTTTTACCTTTCTTCTTGGTTTTACCTGCTTTAAGATCAACTCTTATTCAATTGGTGAACCATTTTCATATTATATGTTGATTACACTAATTAAGGCAAGCAGAGGAAGTTTCTTACAAAAAAAAATACTTGTTTAATACTAAATAATATATTAATTTTCCTAGATCTTAAAACTGTTAAACATAATGGGAGGGTTAAGATACATTTTAACTATAAAATGTTGCATAGTGTGCCTTTAACCCTTTCAGACCCTGCATCAATTACAATGGTACATCATTTATTATTATTATTTTTTTAATGTTTTGTTGCACAATAACACTATATTAACACTTTTTGAGAGCTGTTGTCCATCAGAATAGACCATCAACCAGCCAACGAACAAGTTTATACGCCAATGAAACAGTAGCTTGGCCCCGCCCACTGCAAGAACACTGGAATAACACTAGTACTAGTACACGAGACATTGAGGCAAAGTAACAGCTAATTCTTACTAATTTAATGTGATTTTGAACACTTTTTAATTGTTTTTTTTTTACTGTTTAGGGACGTTTTTTTAAGTAATTATGAATATTATACAACTATTAAATATGTTAGTAAGTTGGATTTATTTGCTATATAGATTTTATAGTAGAGTCCCCTATACTGTGCAAGGGTTAAAGCAGGGGCTCCTAACCTGAGGGCCACAGCTCACAAAGGGGTCTTAACATTATTCCTACAGCAATTTGCATATGTTAACAGTGAATACAGTGACAGCACAACTCTGCATTAACACATGCACACATATATTATTTATTGCATCATTCAGAAAACAACCACTCTTTTGGCCAGAGAAAGCTGACTAAATGAGGGGGAAAGTAATACACAGTGTTGGTGTGTGAGAGGGAGGGGGCACATCCATTATGCAGGTAGATGGTGCTGTGAGCCAATGGTAAAAGTGTGAGGTTTACTAATTAGGGCACTCTTAAAGGGGCACTAAACTCCCTGATTTTAGCTGACTCCACCCTCATCTCAAAGTTGAAAAAGGCTATAAAGTGGGAGGGGTAGTTTGGAAGGGGCACTGGGTGATGTATGGGTTTAGGGGCAGAGCAGAAGGGAGAGCTGATTGGCTCTGAGTGCCTCTACACTGTAAGCCTGGATAAGTTCAATTTACTTAAAAAAAAATGAGGAAAACGGTTGCCTTAAAAAAGTTAAGTAAAGCGTAATGAAAACTTAAAAGGAAGTTGATTTAGCCTTTTTACTTTTGTTATACTGTAAGGCTGGATAGGTTGAGTTTACTCAACTTTTTTAAAGCAGCTGGTGTACTCCAATTCTTTGAGTTGAACTTACTTAAAAAACTTTGTTTAGTTAGCACAAATTTAAACATCAAGTTATTATAACTAAAGGGGAAGTTGATTTATTTCTAAGGTAGGCCAGGGGGAATCACTACACACTGATGGTGAGTGTTGGTCAGATTGGACACACCCAGTATGCAAATCGATTGTGACAGAAGCCAATGGAAAAGAAGCTGCCAATGGCAACAGACTCAAAACTCAGTTATTATAAGTTGGTTTAACTCAAAGATCTCAGTTTAAATAGTACAGTATATGTGCCCACACAAGTTTAACTCACTCAAAATAGTTGATTAGTGTTTAGAAATATACAATTTTATGTAAAACAGACTTAAATCATTTGAGTTGAAACAATGTAGCGGTGAGAGGCAGTTGGTTGGACGTCAGTGGGGTATTATTGATTCACTGATTTGCATATTGTGATGTGTCCACATACCATCAACGACCTATGAAATAAATTGTGGAGATGTGTGGAAGTTTAAACATAAATATATGAATAAATAATAAATTAAGAAAGATAGAAATAATGAATAATCATGGAAATCCATCAGCCATCCGAACTGGTTGTTTTTGTACAAGACTAGAATTCTTTGGGAGATACTTTTTTTTGGAAGCATGGTTATGCATTTACACTTGCTGTTTCTCCCCATTTTTACTCACGTTTATCACGTCCTTTACCAATGGGTCTCATTTCATCTGAGGGTCTCGTGGGAAATCTGTCTTTATTAGTAGAGTAGGCGTTGATACAGGCTGATCTACTTTCCACCAATCAGTGAGGGGGAGAGGCTGTGACTCCTCCAATACCAGGAGGAAACTATCACTACATTCATTCTTCTCTCTGTTAGCCATTATTTGCAGATTAGTCTAGAAGCTGCTTCCTAAAAGATCTGTACAGAATTTCTGCTCCCAGAATGCAAATTTTGCTAATCAGGAAAGAAAGCAGTTTGGAAACAGTTGAACACAAAGTGCACATATCACACAGTGTTTCTTAGTAGTGTGACTATGTACATGATCTACCACAGCTGTTTTGAATGAATTCATTGCATTTTTCTGGCCAAAATTCTGCCAAACTGATGAACTTTTCTGCTGCAGCTGTTTACAGTTTACACTTGATTCAGATAACTAGCTCATTTGTGAGGTTTTAAAAAGTAAGGTGAAGAGTGGCCTGAAAAGGAGTCAGTTTGATACATTTGATAAAACTTTGTAACAAGCGATAACACTCTAAAAAGTGATTTAGTGTCAGGAGAACTAATATTATCAAGTTGAGTGAATTTACCGACCAGTACATCTCAATAAAAAAGAGTTCAGAGAACTTCAACCTGAAAACTTTAAAAATGTTTGTTGAGCTTTCTCTTGCGTCCACAGTTAATCCTGTTGGATGTGGTTCGTCCTTCTTGGTGGTATGCTGACATTACCCTGGATACCGTGGCTCTTGATGCATCACAAAGACTTGCTGTCTTGGTCACAGATGCACCAGCAAGACGTGCACCAACAATTCGTCCTCTTTTGAACTCTGGTATGTCACCCATAATGTTGTGTGTTTTGCAATATTTTAAGCAGAACTGTGCTCTTACCCTGCTAATTGAACCTTCACACTCTGCTCTTACTGGTGCAATGTGCAATTAATGAAGGTTGACCACCAGGCTGGTCCAAGTTAGCCATAAAACCTCCCACACTAAAATAACAGGTGTTTCAGTTTCATTGTCCAACCCCTAAGCCAACAACACTTAAACAAAACAGCTAAGTTAATTAAACTATTGTTGTGTGAATAAAACTCAGTTAAGTTGAGCCAGTGAATATTTTTTTTCTGTGAAAATGAAAATCAAGTTATTTCAAGTAATTCATGTCATGCAGACACAGTATGTATGAACCATGCTTAGATAAAGATGCAGTATATGATTCTAAAGAAAAACTCCAGCAGTAAAACAAACACACTTTTTCCATGTAGTGCTCCTTCAGAAGATCCACCTCCAAATCCATTCACGTTGTGGATTCTCAAACTGTTTCTATAACTACTGCTTATGAGCAAACCATTTTCAATGATCTATAACAGACCTTATATTCAAAATGATACAAAATGCAGTGGAGTAAAATTTGCCTCCACTAGACACTTGAGCAGTGGGGATGGTACTTGTCTGACTGCATTGTGCCAGGTGAAACGTTTGGTGGAGGGGGGATCATTAGTTCCAGTGAATGCTTCAGCATACCAAGCGATTTTGAACTTTGAATTTCATGTTTCAACTTTGAGGGAACAGTTTGAAAACAGCATTTTCCTGTTTTAACATGACTGATCATCAGTGCACAAAGCCTGTCCTGAATTCAACTTCAAAGAGTCCTGAATTCAACTTGATAGAACACATTTGGGATAAATTAGAGTGGATACTGAGAGCCAGGACTTATCGTTCAACATCTGTAAATATCAATATCAAAAAATATCCATAAACACACTCCTAAAACTTGTGGAAATCTTTCCTGGAGGCGTGGAAGCTCTAAAGGGTGGGTCAACATCATATTAAACCCTATGGATTTAGAAAGGAATGTCATTCAATTCTTATATGTGTGAAGGCAGATGAGCCAGTACTTTTGGCAGTAAAATACAGTGGCGTGCTGAATATAGTGGGTACCCCTTCTGCAAGAACTGCTGTCAGTCAGATAAGAGTCCTGTAGCAACTGAAAAATACAGACTAATGCTTTGAATTAGTTGCTGTTTTTTATTTTAGTCAATTTATGAAATAAGTCCATACACTTACAATAACTATAATTATATTTCCTGATTAAAAATTATGTAATTATTTACATGCATTTATTGTCACCCCTTCTCTGAAGGGTTAGAAGGGCCTCACTGCACACCAGTGGTAAAATATATGTTACCTGTTTTTGAAAGGTAAATGAGGTTACAAACTTTATGAAACTTTCAATCTGGATGAATACTGACAGTACTACAAATCTTGACCTTTAGTTAAGTGCTCAACCTTATTTACTGTGCCAACTTAAATCCAACTTATAATTTCCTTATGCAAAGCCCACCGTCTACGTTGCTGCTTTTTATAAAGTAGCATGTCCCACTTTACAGGACTCTGGCCCATTTTGTTAGTGACAAGCCTTTCACAGCCTTCAGTTTCAGCAGAGAAAATAGAGAGGCGCCGTCAGAAGACTGCAGGAGTTCCAAATATGGAACGATTTGCACTGAAAAGATTTCCTACCCTGGGGTGCAGTCTATTACCATTTAGAAAACAGAGCCGAGGATCGTTTATGTGCTTGACTCACTACAATTTACATTTTCAGCTGGGGATTCAACACCTGCTCGGACGCTCTGCTGGGTTGCGAAGCTTTAATATGCAAATGTACAGTACCTTCACATTAAGGCTGTCTGGGTGGTATTTTTATGCATGCTTAAAACTGTCCTTATTTGGCAGGCAGAGTTTTTCTAACTCATTATGATTGTTGTCTTTCAATGTCTTTATTAATATGTAATCTTTTTGTTTTTGTCTAATATTGCAATTTTCAAAAGGGCAGTGTGTACAGTATTAACCTGAAGTCGCTGAACAGAAGTTGTATCACAATGTTCCCAGTTAGACGAATTCTAACACATTAAACAAGTAACATTCCCAAAACATTTAAAAACATTAATTAAAAATGTTCTATAACCATTAACCAATAATTATATTTCTTTGCATGGTATACTGGCTACACTGTAAAGCCGGATAAGTTTAATGTACTTAAAATTATGGAAACCGGTTGCTTTAAAAAGAAGTAGTAGAAGTAATGGGTAATGAACACCAAGTTATTACAACTAAAGGGGAGTTTGATTTATTTCTAAGGTAGCCCAGGGGGAATCACTACACACTGATGGTGAGTGTTGGTCAGAAACTGTTGGACACACCCAGTATGCAAATAGATTGTGACAGAAGCCAATAGAAAAGAAGCTGCCAATGGCAACATACTAGACTCAGTTATTATAAGTTGTTTCAACTCAAAGATCTCAGTTAAATGTGTATGTGGCCACAAATGTTCAACTAACTCAAAATAGTTGTAATCTCCCTAACTGTACACTGAAAAAAATAAATCTGAGCGTTAGTAAATGTAACGTAATTAAATCTGTGTTATTAACAACAAAAAAAATATGTTTCTACCTTTACATGAATATATCTAGTTTTTAATTACTCCACATTTGTTCAAAATACAAGATATTGTGTATTTTTCCTTAATATAATTTATTTATGTAATCCCAACGAATCTTTTTAGGTACACAAATCTGCACAACAAATAAAAGTCTTGTTATATTTACTAGAGTTTTAGTCACTACTTGTGTCAATGTTCTTTCTACAGTGTTGGTTCATGCAGCTTTCCTATAGGCTCCTGGTACCATATATTTGCATATTGGGTGTGGCCTCTCCCTTACTCTTTGTGTTGTCTGTTGCCCAAAGCTACCTTATCCTGGGCGTGCAGTAATTATAATATACATGTTGATTGGCAGGTCTCAGTGTTGTAGAGCTGTAAGAGCACATTAACTTTATTCTGTGTTTCTAGTGATCACAGTATGCTGGCTTTGAGCTACAGAGTTCACTCCTGTATTGTTCCAGTATTATACTGCCAGTATTGACAGTTAAATAATAATATACTAAATATATTGAGCATACCAATGGTTAGCTTGAAATGAAGTTATGCGAATATTACTAAAGTTTTATTATCTTGAAAGTGTGTATTAAAATAAAGATGAATTGTTAGTTTATTTGACTAAACAGATCATTTTTTAAAAAGGACAAATTAAACACTTAAGTTGAGTTAACTCAGCTTTTTAAGTCAGCAGTGTACAAGAGAAAAGTAAGTTGACAATACTTAAATTTCCCATGTAGTGTCAATGGACTCTTTTAAGTTGACACTACCTGAAAAAGTATGTTAGGCCTACTTGAGAAAATTAAGTTGTAACTATTTGAAAAGTATGTTAGCACTACTGGAGAAAATTAAGTAGTAAATACAATGACTGCTCTTGCTTAATCTACCTAATTATCTGATGCAAAAAGTTAACATGATTTTTTTAAGTAGACCAAGCACCCTATTTTTTTCAGTGTAGTAGTAATGTTTAGAAATATCAATTTTATGTAAAACAGACGTTAAATCGTTTGAGTTCAAACAACATATGGGTTTACAGTGTCTTGTCTATGATGGAAAACCGTATATTTATGTGATTCACCTCACAAAGAAGTCATGTCAATAAAATGAGACAGACACATATCATGTGACAGGTCATGTCTTGTAATGATGTGTGATCACACGTTTTTTTTTTCACAGGATCACACGTTTCTCATGTGTGAGAAAAGTAACACGTCAAGTATCTAAAAACTAAACATGCAATTCATATAGATTATAAATTATATATTATCACTCTCACACAACAGCATCGGAAAAATGTACAGCTGTTTAAAAATAAAAAAATCAGCCAAATAGCTTAGTACAACTAATATAAAAAGAGGCTCTTATTAATTATTCTTATAAATCTAATTTGTAGTAATAATTATAATAAGAATAATTTCGATTTTTTTATAGTTTTCTTTAAAGTCATTGAATGTGTTTACATGCATGTTCGTCATCAGATAATAAATCAGATAATGTCATTAGAGGGAAGCATGAAGTGCTGTAAGATTTTCTGGGAAAACAAAACTGCACTGACTTTGGACTTGATATAAAACACAGTGGATCAACAGCAGCAGATGACATGGCTCTCCAAGCAATTCATGATTCCCCCTGCTGACAACTTTTATAGAGATGTGGATTTCATTTTCCAGCAGGACTTGGCGCACTGCACACACTGCCAAAAGTACTAATTGGTCTAATGTAATATTCTAATTTTCTGAGACACTGATTTTGGGGTTTTAGCCATAATTATCAACAAATATAAAAAATAGATAAAAAAAATAGATCAATCTGTGTGCAATACATCTATATCATATATCGTCACTGTTCAATGACAAACAGGTATCTCCATTTTTGTGGATTTTTAGGTTACTACATAATTTGAACAGACAAACTGTCCTATGCACTGTGTCAAAATTTCTTGATGAATGGATCAATAGAAATGCTTAAAAATGACCTGAAACAAACTCTTTTTACATTGACTTCCGTTAAAAGTTTGGAAGGTATTTTTCTCTCTTTCACATTTTCAACTGAATTACTGGAATAAAGTAACTTTTTTATGATGTTCTAGTTCTTTTCTAAATGCATCTGTAAATCTAATCGTAGCTCAGCAGCTCCTGCTTGTACAAGCTTGCTGGACACTGGCCCTCTGGGTCACCAGCAACATCTTGACTGACAGCTGGAAAACATCCGATCCAGTCCATAACAATCAACATCAACACGGCGGCACCTTGAATTGTGCTTGACAGACACTGAGAGCACAGCTGAGGCCGGCGTGGAACCGCCGTACGCACTGATCTGCAATCCGCACTCTTCAGAGCTCATTAGTGCATTTCACTGTGCGTACGATGTGGCCCTGTAATACGTGCTCTAACACAAATCACTCTAATCTCCTCAAACATGCATTAGTTTCTCCTGAACACAAACAGGATTTCTTTGGAAAATGAGATGTTTGAAGATGAAGAGCATGTAAACACCTGCTTATCCAACGCTTCTACTGGAATCAAGGTTATTAATAAGCACTTTGCCCCCATTTACTGCAGCACCAGCCTGTACCCTTTTTCTTTCTTTTCAGCTGCTCCTCAGCTGTATACTCCACATCACTGGTGATGACACAAAACACAAGGAAGGTGAAGACTAGCATATGCCTCCTTCGACACATGTGAAGTCAGCAAACGCATCACAGCGCACTCGGAGGAAAGCGCAGCGACTCGGTTCTGATACATCAGCTGTACAGTATCTATCTATCTCATGACTGGCATTCAACATAGTGCCAATAGGTTCATCTTTATTATCTGCTCCAGAGAGTCTATTCTATTTTATTGGCAGTACTTCTCTACAGGTACTAGACAAGGTTCTTGTGTATGTGTGCATTTGCACATCTGTGTCAGTATTGAGTGGCTGAATACTGCCGTCATTAAAAGGCATGTCTAAAAAACATTTGGACATATAGTGTAGAGTGTATTTTCTCCTGATGGGCAACATCATTTGTGCTAAATTAGATTACTTAGGCCTCTGGGCCATCAATATAAAGGTCATGTAGGCTAAAACAAAGCCATCATGCATTAAATTGGTTTTCACAGTTGGCCACCAAAACGTGCCGCATGCCATGCAGCGAAATTGCGCAGCGGCCGTGCAAAACAAGGAACGTAATCTGAATACAAAACCTGTTACTGAGGGTAGATAAGGATAGGTACACTGATTTATGCAAGGTCATGATGAAGCCAAGTATCAGACGTTTGATAGACCTATGAATAATTTACCTGTCAATCAATGTTATTATTGTGGCATTCCTTTATTTAAAAATAGAGCATGCATCACGCAATGCTAAACTGAATTTTCTGAAAATTAAATGCTTTAATTGGCTATTCTCCATACACAGATCACGCTTACTTCCTCTGGTCCCCATTTTCTCCCAATTCAGCTGCTACTCAGCTGTAAATCGCCAATCACACGTGATGCCACAACACAAGAAGGGTGACACATGTTAAGTCAGCCACCGCCTCTTTTTGATCTGCTGCTGATGTAGCTTTTCCGAGTAGTTTTACTCCGCTCTCAGAGGAAAGCGCAGCGACTCGGTTCCAATACATCAGCTCACAGACGCCTTGAGTACGGTGGCCGAGAAAGCCCAGCGCAGTGCAAATTGAAAAGCGCTGCAAAAGCACAAAACACATCCATCAAAATTACAACACAGGCGCAGCAAATAGAAAAACGCGCTGCAAAAAGAAAAACGCGCTACAAATAGAAAAACGCGCTGCAAATAGAACCACAACACAACGGAAGTGAGTCACAACACAACGGAATTTTCCCGGGGGACCTTAAAAGATGCTGTACCAGCTGTATACAAAGGACAATAAGTGGCAAACAAGCTTCTGAAAAGTAAGTTATGTTTATTACCTGTGATTACCACGGTTGTGTGCATATTATTAAAACTTCTGCTTCACAAAACGCCTTGTTTGCCACTTATTGTCCTTTGTACACATAGTGAAGTCCGAGACGTTACTGAAGACGCAGCTTAGCTGGTACAGTATCTTTTAAGGTCCCCCGGGAAAATTCCGTTGTGTTGTGGTTCTATTTGCAGCGCGTTTTTCTATTTGCAGCGCGTTTTTCTAGTTGCAGCGCGTTTTTCTATTTGCTGCGCCTGTGTTGTAATTTTGATGGATGTGTTTTGTGCTTTTGCAGCGCTTTTCAATTTGCACTGCGTTGGGCTTTCTCGGCCACCGTACTTGAGCCGATCGACATCACCCCAGGGGTGATGAGGGGAAAGAGCAAAATTTACCCATCCAGAGAGAGCAAGCCCAATTGTGCTTTCTCAGGGCTCTGGCAGATGATGGCAAGCTGCATAGCCAGGATTCGAACCAGCAACTTCCACAGCATATCATATCTAACATTGATGAGCAATTAATGAAAATCGATGTTCAAACAGTATGACATATGAGATGTGTTTCTTGTTTTCTTAAAACATTATACAGGTAATGTTTTTCACCGTTTTTCACGAAATAATTTTTACTAAACATATCTGCATTTACTAAAAGACCTGCACAATGGTTGTTCTAAAGGATAACATGCAATTTGGTGGCTGATGAACAAATAAAACTCTAGGTCTTGGGCATGAATAAAAATTAATAAGACTGTATAGAAAGAATAAGGGATGAAAAAGTGACAAAAAACAGTGTGGATTGGTATGGCTCTCCATTAGAACATGAAGAACATGGGGAACTGCTCTGAAGGCGTGCCATGAATTCATTAGGTGTCAAATAAAGGGAAGATGGGATTTGGTAAGCCCAAAAAAATCAATGGGAGTGAATAGGAGGAATGACAGATGAAAAGAAAATAACAAATAAAAAAAGAGTCAACATAAAAATTAACAGTTTTAACAGTCAAAAATACAACTAACTTGACATTTCAGTCAGAATCCAAAGGATCCAGGGTTCTGTATATGAAATATGTGTATGTATCAGGCTATCCAACAAATGAGGCACAGAAGAAGTGGTTTGTTGCATTTAAATCTTGACAGATGGTAACAGATTTGCTATTATTGCTTTTACCTCACAGTAGCTATTTTTGGAAGGTCTGATTTCTGATCAAATCTGAACAGCTGTTGCTAAAAATATATACCTTAGCTCTCGGTTTTAATAAAATATTTATCTCCACACGTGCTTTTAAAGTGGGTCTGACATCATGTTAGTTTGGAGGAAACAGTGTTTATTGATAATGTGTGCAGCATCTCCGGTGGAATTTATTAGGAAGATGCTTCTGAGAAGGCTGAACATTTCAGATTAGTCATGTTCTGGTTTAGAATTTGTTACATTACTCACATGGCGAGTAGTGTGATTTCAAACAGGTGATGTCAACTAATTGTAATGATTGAGTAGACAATTAGAAACCATACAAAGCTGATTTTATAAGGAGCAAATATATTAGAAGTGAATCTCTGTTTTGTGAACAAATTCGTTATAAATTATTAGAATTCTCCTCAAAGAAAGTTCGGAAGAGATTTGCATATTTCTTGATTCCACTATTCAAGAATCAGGAGGAATTTCTTTGTGTAAATGGCAAAGACACAAGCCTTAAAATGTTACTGTTTAAACCAGAAGCCTTATGTTAACCATGTCCAGAGGCTGCATTTTCTCCATTAATGCAAAAAAAGTACTTAAAGCCAAGAGATTTTAAAGCCAAATATGCTTTTCTCAGGATTGTCAAGCATTTTTTAAAGAGATGCTGAACACATTACAAGAACATGGCTGAGGAAGAAGATGACCCCATACTGCTGCATTTCTTAAGACAAGGTATCCTCACTGCCAAAAGACTTTTAAATGTAGTGAAAAGTGGTAAACACTTTACCGTTCCAACATTTTTCAGAATGTGCTGCAGGCCTGAAATGCAGGAGTAGATGAAATTGAGTTGACCAGACAAAACTTCAAATATCTTGAGTTCAAACTGTCTGCAATAAAATAAAAGTACATTTTTATGCAAGAAACACAAAGAAACACTAATTGTTCTTTAGTTACTTTTTTTTTCAATGGCATCGCTGAAAAAGTAACAAGAGATTTTTGCAGGTAACAATCAACCAGTGATGTCATATCTGAAGGAAAACACACAAGCGTGACCATGACAACATGTGCCCTGACTTCATTTATTCAAGTGAGCAACAATAGAGTGACATTGTTGGTGAGAGAGAGAGAGAGAGAGAGCAATACTGGGAACAACGACATCAGCAAATAAAGAGAAGTCGAGGAGAGAGATAGGTCTTTCTTGGAAAAGACGGAGAGCGTTTACAGGCAGGTTATAGTGAATATGTTTCCAGAGAAAAAAGGCATTAGAGCCACTCTGTAAATAATAGCTAAAGCACACACAGTCAGTGGATCATAGAAAATACGTCAATATTCAAGACTACCTACCATACGCCAGGCTATGCTGAGGCATGGCTCTGAAGCTCATGTATAAAAACAGGTTTACTAAGTGAGAGTAGCTGATTATGCGTTTTATCCCAACATCTTTCAGTTATGTACAAGTTTTGAGATCCTTTTTTCCGCACTTTTAAAAGTGAAGATGCTAGAAAAGAGTGGGTTCTTGAAGCCAATTTACGGTCCTTTACCAAGATGTCCATGAATATTTCTTTAAGGAATCTCCATGTATTTTAAAGCCTATACTGCAAGTTTCTCCTAGAGCCATACGACCAAGCCAAGAACCATTCAGGAGTAGGGTTGCAACGGCATGGTATATATTTACGATATGATATCCATCTCAGAGAATATTGCAGTATGATATATTTCATAAAGCATTCAGAATTATAATAATATTATTAATAATGTTAATAAAGAAAAAGAAGAAGCACAATTATCAATAAGATGGATCAGAAGATGCTATGTGATTTAAACTAGGATGTAACTGATGGAGGATTTTATGGATGGTTCCAAATTTGTTTGCTGCTTTCTTTGATATGTGTAGGTTGCTGTGTAGGTTATTCTGAACCAGACGCCTAAAATAATTAATTAGCAGAGATGCTAGTTGGGCTAAGCTGGGTTAAATCCGACACGTCATGTTAGCTGCTATGTTAACTGTTTTTCCAAGCTGGATTACTCAAAGGTATTACTCTTTCACATAGTATCTAAAGTAATCCCACCCTGCTGACTGGATGGAGGTAAAACTAAGTTTTCTGCTATTTTCTCTGCTGTGTGTGTTTAAGTGTGTTCCTCCACTGTGTGTGTTTTGTGTCACTTGCTGAGATCAGGATTGGCTAAGGTGGAAAGGATGGTTGTATGGATAAACTTTTCTGTTCACTTGCTTGCTTATGTTATCCAACGTCCATGATGTAATAACCGCACATTTTAAGACCATAGTATACCCCGAAACTAGTTACCATTGCAACCCTATTCCATGAGTCTTCACTTTTAAGAGTGCACGAGAATCACTTCAGCAACAGGCAATTGACCAGTAACCACACAGCATTCTATTACCACTCATACAGATAGCAGTGTACAAATAATACATGAGAATGAGAAAAAAAAGAGGGAAGCTGTCCCTCTTGGAAGCAGAGAGACCCTGCTATAGTGAGAAAATAAACAGTGACAGAGCATGTGGCTTGCTGGCGCACTGATTTGACAGGGATTCCAAACATAAGGCTCCCAAAAAGCTAAGACACGGATGGTCTTCTGAACGGCTGGTTTGGCCACACTGATGTGAGACTGACAGTCTTTCATTCTTCTTAGTCCTAGATTGGTATCAGCAAATGGACAGTGCCACTGAAAAGCTTTGCAGTGCCGACGGGCTTTAAAAAAGAAAGAATGAAAGAAAAAGAAAAATGAAACGCTCTTTCATTTCTGGATGTCTGACATTTCTTAGCCTTCCGTTTATCTTCAGGCTCGCACAATGTCACAGTCCCAGTGGCAACCAGCATTCAGATTTACACAGGGCTGCTGTAGCACAGAGCAGCAGCACGGCCATCATTCACATTCAAGGGAGGGGGGGGGGTCCTGGATTTCACCAGTTTTTTTTTTTGGGTGGAATGTCGACAGTTTAGTCCTTGGTGCTGAGTGACGATAATGGCAGTGAAATATAATTCGTCTTTAACTCACTCACTTTGACAAACAACAATACTGGCTGGTTTTCTACTGACAGCTAATAACATTATTTAATTTTCTCAAACAAACAAAGAAAAAAACTAAACAAATGTAAGCTTTTTGCCACCACTAAATTTTACAATTTTAACAAATTAATGCTCAATCCTCTGCCCACAAATGCAGCCATTTGTAATTATGGTTCAATACATTTTACACAATGTCCGCCAGAGACTGTAGCAATTAGAAGAGCACAACTCAAATTTATTCCAATTTGATATCTAATAGTGTTCTTTTAAAACGTTCTTTTAAATTTCTAAGGCTGTTTATAAGCCTTATCCCTCCCCCTATCACTAGCAATGCCCGTATTACTGTGCTAGAAAAGGGAAAACTAGCACATTTTTTAACTGGTGCTGATGCTAGCATTGCTAGGCAGCCAATGAGCTTGGAGGAAAGTGCCGGATCCCTAGCTCAGACACATCAGCTAATAGTGCCTGCCCACCATTACTCTAGGAGTGACATGGGAGGAAATTCCATCGACTCATCCCCATGAGAGCATGGCAAATTGTGATCGATCTCTCAGACTCCAGCTGCTGATAACAAGCAGCATGATCTAGAAATTGAACCTTGGGTCATAGTGGCAGTGCGTTAGTTCACTCAGGTACAGTTGGATTTGAAGGGGTGTAACAGGTCACACTGCTGAGATCGATCAGGTCAAATTATCACATTATCAAACATTAGTGTGCCCATTTCAAATGGCAACATCAAGAATTTATTGTTTCAGTTTCATAAAGCTAGAGATGACACGCAAGCACACACTTGTAGGCAGAGCATAGATATGTCAATTACACTTGTGGTTTTCCAATCCTGTGGTTTAAGAAGCCATAAACGTATCTAACTTCTAGTTTCACAACAGCAGAAGAACCAAAACACAGTATTCCCTGCAAGCCAGTACCTACAGCTTAGGTCAACTATAGCTGTGGATACTGCTAAGCAGACAGGCACACAGTATAGGGTAAGACAGCTGTGGCTACCAATATATGACAAAAAACAAGGCATACAAGGTTCAACTCAAGTATGTACAAAATCCAAGAAATCCACAAGAATAGAAAGGCTTGAAATGTGAGACTACTTCCTTTAGCACCAATTTTTTATAGTTGGGTAGTTGTGTTCAAAAAGGTGTGATCTGAAAGGAGCTCAGGACTTTATTTAGAATTCAGTTGTAAAATCTCAAAGTGTCCCCATGATGCTGTAGAGTACAGTTCAAAGACCTTTAGTAAATTGGAGTGGTATTGGATGTATAAAGATTGGACCAAAAGTGTGGATCATAGGTAGAACGTAGGTCATAATTGCTCTCTTTTAAGCCCATTCATATTCCCATGTCAAAGTCATCATCAGTTGTTCAGAAGTTGGATCATCTCTGTAGCCAGAGAAGAAGGGGTACTTCGACCATACCATCATGCCATTTGGTATATGTAATGCTCCTGTACAATATGGCCATTTTATATTGATTTTCTAGAACATTCCTGTCAGGAAGGTTCCTCATACAGGCGTGGTCCTCCTGTTGACAGCATCGTTCATGTCTTTAGGGAAACAGTTGTGCACCTGCAGAAATCCAGGGTCATGTTCAGGGCTGTAGGAGCTATCCGTCCCTGACTTGAGTGGGTCTCTGGTCAGTGTGTACATGTTGATCTCTCCCAGAGGCACAGAGCTGACCATCTTCATGCCGACAGGTGAGGCCTCACGCGACGCCTCCGTGGAGCGCGAGCTGGAGCGCGAGTGCCTCCGCCGGTAGCGGAAGCTAGGCATGCGTGAGTACGGAGAAGAGGACGAGGTAGACTTGACAAACTCCCGCCGAGCTTTGAAGCGCACTTCTTTGTTCTTCTCGATGTAGATGTTCACAGCCAGTACAGCCACAGCCTCCGCCACGATGAAGGAGAGCGCTCCAAAGTAGAAGGACCACCCATAATTGTAATGGTTCTTCTTGTCCTCGTCGCGCTTGTCGCTGGGGTCACCGGCATTGCTGGAGATGTAGACGATGATGCCGATGATGTTGCTCAAACCTGTCACACCAAGAGAGTTGAGGTTTAAAATTACATTACATTACATTACATTTGGCAGACGCTTTTGTCCAAAGCGACTTACAATAGTCAAGTACAATGTAAAATAAGTTTAAAGGTAAAACATCTTTGGATAGGGATAAAAGGAGGACAAAGGGGAATAATAGGATAGAGGAGTGAAGGAGAGGAAGAAGGAAATGAGGTTAGAAGTAGTTAGTGTGTTAGAGGTGTTAAGAGAGTAAGTGCTCTTTGAAGAGCTCTGTCTTCAGGAGTTTCTTAAAGATAGCGAGAGATTCTCCTGATCTGGTAGTGGAGGGTAGTTTGTTCCACCATTGGGGAACTCTGTATGAGAACAGTCTGGATTGTTTTGTGTGAATGTTTGGCAAAGCGAGGCGACGTTCACTGGAGGAGCGCAGCGGCCGGGAGGTAGCGTAAGCCTTCGGGAGCGAGTGCAGGTAGGAAGGAGCCTGTTCTGACATCACCTTGTAGGCGATTGTAAGAGCTTTGAATTTGATGCGAGCATCAACTGGTAGCCAATGGAGCTCAATGAGCAGCGGGGTGACATGTGCCCGTTTTGGCTGGTTGAAGACCAGACGTGCTGCTGCGTTCTGGATCATCTGGAGTGGTTTTACTACACAGGCCGGGAGGCCAGTTAGCAGGGCATTGCAGTAGTCGAGGCGTGAGATGACGACCGCTTGCACCAAGAGTTGGGTGGCCTGTTGCGTCAGGAACGGTCTAATTTTTCGGATGTTATAGAGCGCAAAGCGGCAGGACCGAGCAACTGAGGCCACATGGTGCGTGAGAAGAGTTGGTCATCAACCATAACACCCAGGTTCCTAGCAACCTTTGTCGGTGAGAGAGAGAGAGAGTCAATACTTATAGAGAATTTGTGTTGAAAAGATGGTTTTGCTGGTATAACCAGAAGTTCAGTCTTTGAGAGATTTAATTGAAGGTGATGCTCCCTCATCCATGAGGATATGTCAGAGAGACACTGCGAAATCCGTGCAGAGATTGAGTGATCTTCAGGTGAGAACGACAGGTATAGCTGGGTGTCATCAGCAAAGCAATGGTAGGAAAATCAGTGTGAGCGATTAAACCTGACCAAGAGAGGTGGTGTATATGGAGAAGAGAAGGGGACCCAGTACCGAACCCTGGGGAACCCCAGTGGATAAGGAGCGGGCTGAGGACAGCTGTCCTTGCCACGACACCTTGAACGAGCGCCCAGTGAGGTATGATCTGAACCATGACAGCACATTGTCTGCGATCCCCATGTTTGAGAGTATAGTTAGGAGGAAGTCATGGTTGACTGTGTCAAATGCGGCCGAGAGGTCCAGCAGAATGAGCACTGAGGACTGACCTGCAGCTCTGGCAGTTTTCAACGCTTCAGTCACAGACAACAGAGCCATCTCGGTAGAGTGTCCTTTTTTGAACCCAGATTGGTTCTGGTCCAGAAGGTCATTCTGGGAGAGGAAGCCAGAGACCTGATTTAAAACTGCTCTTTCTAGTGTTTTAGAGAGAAAGGGTAGCAGTGAGACCGGTCTGTAGTTGTCAACCTGGGCGGGGTTGAGAGAAGGCTTTTTGAGCATGTGCTTGTTTGAAAGCAGTCGGGAATACACCAGAAGTTAAAGAGGCATTGATCGTGTGAGTGATAGCCGGAATGATTGCAGGTGCGATATCTGGCTACAGCAAATTGTATTGACTTGACTTGACATGCCATTGTCTTCTTAATTTGGAAGTCCAATTACACAATCCCCTTTTTTATGAACTCCCCTATTACTTACTAATGCCTCCTTCAACACAACATTGCAAAGTCTAGCACATGCCTCCTCCTACACATGTGAAGCCAGACACCACCTCTTTTCAAACTGCTGCTCATGCAGCATCACTGGGTAACCAGTGCACTGGATCTGCAACTCTGATAAATCAGCCAACAGATGCCTGTACTGACCAACCTCGCGCTAGTAGTGGTGAGGGGAGAGAAAGCTACATCTACCCACTCAGTAAGAGCAAGGCCAATAGTGCCCTCTCTCTCTCTCTGACTCTGGCTGCTGATGGCCTGCAGCATAACCCAGGATTTGTGACAGCACCTTAAGTTTTCTGAACCACTCTGGGCCCTACATACTGATGAAACTGAACAAGTTTCTTTACCTGCTGCCACAAACAGGATGCCTGCACTAAGAAGGATGTTGTTTCTCTTGCTGTAGACGCGTCCCACTCCCACACACAGTCCCCCCAGCAGCAGCAGAATGGTACTGAGAATGGGGAACACACTGGAGGCACGGACTATACCTGCACACAGGTGAGACAAGATCACAGGTGAGCCTTCCAATATCTTAAAATAATGCTTTTAACCAGACATCAACACATCATCAATGATAATGGCCTGAAACACTTTGTTTTAAACTGTTTTAATCTATCAACGAGGGAAGTGTACTCACGTAATAGGTACTCTGAGCTGTCAGTGTCGTAGTCATTGTCGTCTGGAAAGTGATTGATACGATAACAGCTTCCTTTGTTGAGGCCTAAAGAATAAAGAAGAGAAATAATGCATTAAGGAAGGCATGATCTCACATTATAGTGGGCAGCACCTCAATTATATATCTAAAATTAAGACATTCTCAGCTGCAGATAGTGACATTGTCAGTCTGCCTGCTATGAATTCAGACACACACACTAAAGACTTAAACTTCCAGCATAGTTTCTAGCTCTTCTACCTAGCATTTTTTGTTCTTGCTCTTTTGCCTTGCCTTTTGTACTGTTTGTTTACCATTGCTGACACTTATTTTTGTAAATAGACTTACAGTCAGAGACAGACAGGGTCCGAATCAAAATGGCAACAAAAGATAACAACATACCAGAGTGAGAGCAGGCAAAAGGGTCATAAACAGCATATCAAAACAGATAAAAGGGCCAGGCAAAAAGAGAAGACTAATTACAAAAATAAGGGTCGGGCAATGATAAACAATAAATACAAACGGCAAGGCAAAGAAATAGCCAAAAACACAAAAACAAGACAAATGAGCAATAAACAAAAGAAACGCTTGGTAGAAGAGCTATAAACTAGATTTAATACTGCGCAAGAAACTAATGAAACAAAGGGGTATGTATACTAACAGGACTAGGTGTAAGCAATCAGAAGATCGGCGAGTTAGAATGCTGTAGTGTCACATGATCAGCAAAGTCCGGAAGGTCCATGTTAGTGCATGCTGGGAGTTGGAGTCTTTAGTGTGTGTTTCTGAGTTCATAGCAGGCAGACTGACAATGTTAGGACTGACAAATGGCTGGAGTGCAATAGGCTAATTTAGTCTTCTGTACACACCACTTGCTGAATAAGGGTGTTAAATTATCTCCTAACGTGCATTGATTTATTTGTGCCATACATATTTTTATAACATACATATAAGATATATAAGAGGTCTTTGGTAACATTATAATTTTTTACAATGTTTAAAAAGCTATAAATAAGAACTATTTCAAGTTGCAGGTTAAGAAGCAGATGCCTGAAAAAGGTTATAATTCTGCTCTAAGAAATAAAGGGTTCTTTGACTTTGACGATAGTGGAAACCATTTTGGTGCAATACAGATTTTTTTTCTTTCTTAAGTGCTAAACTATTTATCTGGACAAATAATATTTTATGCATTCACATTAGGGATGTATAAAAATGATTTTTTTTTGCTTGTAACCAAAACTGAACAAAATGCATTGACATCAGTCTAAATGTATGGTAAATAATTGTGTTTGAGGAATATTCAGAGCATCCCTACTTCAAAAGGTTTGCTGGTTTCTCACACCTCTATATAGAACCATTGTTTTTATTAGAGAACCATTGACACTATCATGTGGATGAGCATATTATGAATAAGAAGGATATAAATAGGCATTATGGATTTCTGTATACTGTTGTTAAAAGCTCACTTTAAAAGATCTTTATGTGAATCACGTATGACTGTCAACACAGTCTCCCCCTATCCCCCCCAGTATTTACTGTATGTCAATGATTGAAAGGTTGTTTAGGAGAGAACAGCGATGGCATCAATTGCTTTAGAGAACCTTATTTCCTCTGTCTTTCTCTCTCCCTGTCTTTATGTCACTCTATCTGAGCTTCTCTTATAGGTGAAGTGGGAGGTAGTCTATACCCTGTGACACAGCTTTGTGGCCCAGCGTGGCATTAATTGGGTCTGGTGGTTAAAAAGGAGCATCAAATTAATTAGTATTAAATAGGTCTGAGAAACTGGGCCACGTTTTCTTGTCTAGTCATTATAAAAAAATATATATACACCCTAATTCAGAAAGATTCAGGAAGATTCTGGAATATTCAGGAAGTTGTCGACCTCCCATAGCAAGACCTACAGGATATTTTTTACATTTTTATGTCTAATATTTTCTTATCTTATGTCAATGTCAAAATAAATATATGCACAAGCCTACAGGTCGTAACAAAATGTTTAGTAGACTCATTATTCTGTAGCAACTGTGAGTACTGTGATCATGAGCGTGCCAATAATATGCCACAGAAATTAGACTAATTAGCATATTCCTGAAGCTGTCAGTGGCAGATGGTGTTCAGTCAACAAAAGAAAAAAAAAAGAGTGTTACTTCTCACACTTCTCACCCTATCTTACCTAAAGCCTGGCCCACTGTACGAGATAATTGTGCCAATTTTTGTAGCCTATTTGCTCCTTAGCCTATCTCTCAGAAAATATCTAATGAAATATATTTATTAATAGATACACTATCTGGTGATGTATGGCTTGGATGGAGCTGCTCAGCCATGGAAACCCAAAGGTAAATGAAATGCTCAGTATATTTCTATCCATACTACACTTGCTGGGGCGCAAACGAAATAAAGGATAACTACAGCTATATTAAGAATCCATAATACATGCTTTGTAGATGTTCATAACATGTTTATAACAAACATTCTCTACTGGAGTGACTCTGCAAACAGCTAGCCACCACAGACTGTGTCTATGTCACGGTTAGTAGGTTCTTTAGGTCTGCCAGTGAGTGACTTCTCATTATGGCTTGCAGGCTTTTTTTCTGGCTGTTGAGGAACTTTGCATCATGAGGAGTCTTGGGCAAAGAGGACATTTCCTCAGCATCACAGCGCACTTGAAGGAAAGCACAAACAACTCGGTTCAGCTTACAGACGCCTTGTGCTAACCGACATTACCTCAGTGATAAGTAGGAGGTGATGTCAGGGAGAGAGCGTCATCTACTGCCCTGGAGAGAGCATGGCCATTTGTTCTCTCTTTTGGGGGCTCCGGCAGCCAATGACAAGCTGCATGACGGGGATTCAAACCAGCGATCTTCTGATCATAGTGGCAGCGCCTTTGGAAGCATACATGTAAGGTCTGCTTTCAAAGAAAAGAACCTTCATTACAGGTAAAATTTTAGCATTAGGAAACTTCTGTTCAGTGGGTCAGAGTTGTAACTTTTGTATCAGGCTATTCTAAAGAATCTAGTAACACTATGTTATACAAGAACATCATCAAGATGCTGTTACTTTGACCAGAAAGGAATAAGGGAAAGCTTCTCTTTCATGAATCTGTCTTGGTCAAATTTCCACTTCAGCTTTTCCACTCTTCAGTCTTCTAAGAAGCAGCTGAGAGAAACGTTCAGATCGTTATCGTTCTACGCTTAGCGTCCTTTCTTTCTAATTGATTTGGAATCATTTCTCGGAGCAGTCAAAGAGAGAGGATTTTCAGGGGGATCTAGGCAATCTATGAGCCATCAGACATGCGGTTTACCCCATTTCTCCTGCTATATTAGAGAGTATTGTGTGTGAAGAGGGAGCAGATTGAGAGCTCAGACAGCTGATTTATGATAGGTGGTTATTAGCCCAGTGTCTGAGGGGTGCCCAGTCTCATAAAGGAGAAATAATGCTCCTCATCTGACTGACACACACACACACACTCCTCAGAGGGAGATTGTGGTGTGTATGTATGTGTGTGTGACTAAAAGCGACGACGGCCCCTCGGTGGTCCCTCAGGCCTGCCTGGAGGTAACAATGCTCTCTGCTGAGCACATCTTCTCCATGGCAACCTCAGGGCTGCTCAAATTGTCTGATTTCCATAACGTCTCCAAGGATGCCTCTGACATCTTCATTGTGGTTTAATGCAGCCGGGACCGACACCCCCCTCCTCCTCTTCCACCCACCTCCAACAAACCCACCTCCCTATCTCACACATGCAGCGACAAAACAGCTGCCACAGCTGCCTTGGCCTGCCTGGAAGAATCATCATGTTGTTGCTGTGATATACAGCCAATCATAGGACTCTGGAAGCGGCGTGGACCAACCCCGGCTTTGGTTGCTGATGTAACGTTGCTGTTGCTGTTATGTCTTGTTAGAGAGCCTTGATGAGAGGCTTCTGTAACCTGAAAGAGTGTGTTTTTTACAGAGAGACCTATCTTGGGTAGAAGCAAATAAGTAAATACAGAAGGAAGATCACACTGTGTGTTTGGGACTAGCGTGTACTTCAGTACAATTTAGCATGGAACAGTGTCAGAAAGGGTTTTTGATTGTAGCTGTAGTAATTATCTGGGTAATAAATCAGATTAAACTGCACCTGCATAGCCATTTATCCCAAACTTGAACTGATCACATGATTGGTTGGTTGCTTGGTTGGTTCCAGATTGGATCACATTGTCACCACAAATGAACTACTCCAGAGTGTATTCACACCTGCCAAAATGAAGCGCACAGAGAGTAAAAACAAACCAGAGACTGTTTAACCTGGACTTTAGAGTGCAGGTGTAAAAAAAACAGCTTAATACACATTCAATTTAACAGATCAAATTAGATTGATTAGCAAGTGGGAAGTAGTTCTCTGAAAAATGAGTTGATAATGCCCAAGCAAGACCAAAGCCCAAAGCAAAGCTTATGTGTTATTGCTAATGTATAATTGTATAATTATTTGCTACATTTGTTATACTCCAATATTTTCAAAAAGACTAAAGTTCTTAAAATATTATAGTAATGTTGTGATAAGAGGTGTAAGCAATTGCCTGCAAACCTCAAACAATCTGGATACATTTGCACCTGCTTAGATATTTGTCACCCCAACAAAGTGCTGGTGCTGGTTCCTGTCAACCTGCGAACCTTTTAAGAACCAGCCTGTGTTTCCACTGCTTTAAGGAGTCGTTCACTATTATATGTGTGAATGTGGGCGTGTTCCACAACTGGAAACAGAAGTTGGGAGGACGATTTAAACGTATAACTTTACAGGAGATCAAATAAAAAGACCTTTTAAATTTCACTGAAAGTCAATGTAAAAATAATTTATTCCCCATTTTTCTTTGGGCTGTTCATTATAAAAGTTTTAAGTCTGTACCTCTGGTCCTCACTCTAAACAGGATCTTACACTAGTAAGGTTAAGGGGTCAAGGGCCTGCACCTGGCATGTGCTCCTAGCTCGTTATCACTACGCTCCTCAGTGTGGCACAGTGGCAGAACTCGAGGCTGGTGGCTAATTAGAGACTACGTGGCCTTTCAAAGCTGCAGCTTAATTACAGATCGGCGGCACATGCTGGGAATGGCAAAGTGACAGCACCCCCCTCCCCCTTCTCACCCGAGTGAGTCCTCCCCAGCCTCGCAAAGGGAGCGACACCGCCGAGGGAAAACAAACCCAAACAATCTAGTCTCTGATCCATATGGCACTAAAGCAAATGTTATCTCACAGGCTGTGATCTGTCCATTTGATGGAAAATGTATTGATGCTCTGAGTGTTTTGTCCTTTGCTGGTTGACAAATGACCTTTAAGGGTCAACACAATGTTTGAGATAATTAGGCGTGAGGTTGGAGCATCTCTGAGTTCATGTGTGCACACTTTGATGGACTAGACAACAAAAAGGGTTCTATTTAGTATCGAAAGAGGATTCTTTGACTCTTTAACACTTTTTAATTTGGCTCTCTGAAGATTCTAAAATGTACAAGAGGTTTTTTCTTGTTTAAAAAGAAAACCATAGAAGCAAAGTACTCCAATCTGCAATGTGGTACTCTGGAGGGCTTACAAACTCCCACCATGCTCAGCGTCCACCATCTTTCTTTGGTTGGGATTATTGGGAGAGATTTATGTTGTTTCAGAGGGATTATGTGTGTGTTGTGTGTTATGCCTGTTTTATTACTGGAGCATTATTCATCATCCTGATGTTAGTGTGGAGGGTGAAAAAGGGTCTCTACAAGTGGGTCATCATTTTAGGAGAGTTTCGTCCTCCGTCACTCTTCATTGTGGTTATTCCTTTAGTCTCACTCCCTCTTAAATTGAAAGCTGTAGAATGGGTCTATGGCTTGGTCTCATAACTCTGCCCCTGGCGATGCTACAGTATTTTTTACATTTCATGTGATATTACAGAAATACCTGATGGTATACAAGCTATAATGACTAGTTGGGGAACTGAATAACTTTCTAAACAACTTTTTAAGCAACTACAGTGCTTTTTGATCAGAATGGAACATTAGTATTCTATACACCTGCTTTCAAACAGATGTTTTAATGTAACACTAAGATATTAAGTAACACTAAAATATCATCAAAATAACAGAATATTACATATGAGATGCTACTAGAATAACAGTTCATAACTACTTAATATATCTGGATATTTCTCATCTAAAGCATTGTTAAGGAATACTGAGAAAAAGCTAATTTTTTCTTTAATGTTGGTATGAAATAACTCTCTGCCCAATCTTACATTCCATGAATATGATCTCTACCTTGCACACATGTTTATGTCAAGTCTTTGCAACCCTCCACCACCCCATCTTCCTCCTTTTAACCGAGTTCAACTGATCTCTAGCATGGTTCTACTTATAGAAGACAGTGGGATCCTGGTTTCTGGCCACAGGTAGAAGCTGCCTGAACCCCAGCCCAAAGATCTCTGAGCTCTTCCCCAATCTTCTGGGGCTGATGGCATGTTCCCAGAAGGTGCAGAGAGGGGTGAAGGCTGCACAGAGGATTGTTGGAGTCAGCCTCCCCAGCATCACAGACATCTACACCTCCAGATGCAGGAAAAGGGCCACCTGCATCAGGAAGGATCCCACCCACACAACACACTCACTCAGGAGGCTGCGGAGCATCAAGTGCAAAACATTCCAGAACTGGTAAGACTCTTAAACTCCACCTCGCCAACACACTGCACTGTCACTTTACAAGGACAATTACTGTTTACAAACACTGTCACCTTAAACCGCACTGAGACGCTTTATTTTGTTACTGCTCTTCATTCACACTATCATGCTGCTACACTCTGGACTTCACTCTGCTGCTACCTGCCTACTCTATTTTTGTGTATTTATCTTGATATCTATTTAATTCTATCCTATTTTTTCGGTTTATTTTTATTTTTATTTTATTTTATCTATATTTATCTATTTTCACAATTGCTCTTTGGGTGTAAACTGGAACGTGAGATCACAATTTCGTTCCGCCTCATGTACCACATGTGATGTGAATGACAATAAAGTCTACTTGAATCCTTGAATTTGCAAATCTCAGTCTAATCCCAGCATTTCAGGACCATGATGAATGGACAGCACCCCGGTCTCTGTTTAGGCCTTCACTGAAGGCCTGGCCAGAATTAGAAGCCATTATAAATACTGTATAAACACCAATGACGCTTAACATTGTGACCACCTCCTTGATATCGGTTATTTTTTATCTCCACCGGGCATATACATGGGTTGGACAATGAAACTGAAACACCTGTCATTTTAGTGTGGGAGGTTTCATGGCTAAATTGGAGCAGCCTGGTGGCCAAACTTCATTAATTGCACATTGCACCAATAAGAGCAGAGTGTGAAGGTTCAATTAGCAGGGTAAGAGCACAGTTTTGCTCAAAATATTGCAATGTACACAACATTATGGGTGACATGCCAGAGTTCAAAAGAGGACAAATTGTTGGTGCACGTCTTGCTGGTGCATCTGTGACCAAGACAGCAAATCTTTGTGATGTATCAAGAGCCACGGTATCCAGGGTAATGTCAGCATACCACCAAGAAGGACGAACCACATCCAACAGGATTAACTGTGGACGCTGTAAGAGGAAACTGTCTGAAAGGGATGTTCGGGTGCTAACCCGGATTGTATCCAAAAATATAAAACCACGGCTGCCCAAATCACGGCAGAAATCAATGTGCACCTCAACTCTCCTGTTTCCACCAGAACTGTCCGTCGGGACAACAAATTATTGTGGTCTAAAACCGATGTTTCAGTTTCATTGTCCAACCCCTGTAGGAGCACTTTGTAGTTCTATAATTGCAGACTGTAGTCCTGTATCTATTTCTATGCATACTTTATTATCCTCCTTTTCCCCTGTTCTTCAATAGTCAGGACCACACAGGAACACCACAAAGCAGGTAATAATATTTGGGTAGTGGGTTATTCCTTTCAGCACTGAGGTAATTGTATAGGTGGTGGATCAGACACAGCAGTGCTGCTAGAGTTTTTAAACCTTCACTTGTGTCCACTTACTGTCTAATCTATTACACACTCTCATCTAGCTGCTGTTTATGTTTGTGCCATCCTCTAGTCCTTCATCAGTGCTTACAGGATGTTCCCCACAGGATAATATTGGTGAAATATTCTCAGTCCAGATGTGACAGAGGTGCAGTTCTAAGAATGACGCACCAGCTGAGTAATAGCTGCTCTTTGGTGGTCCTGTGGGGTCATGACCACTGAAGGACAGGGTGAGAGGAGGCTAATATAGTATGCAGAGAAACAGTTTTTCTGGAACAGTGGGGGCTTCAGTAGTTCAGTCGTGAGAATCAGCTTCTTTTAACGTGCTCGCCATTCATTTGAAGTTTATTATTTGCATGATGCCGGGGGATTTCGAGAGCTTTTACACAGTTTCGTGACTAAATGGCACTCGTGTGTTCAGGTCCAGGTGAAGCAACAAGTGGGACACGAGTCCTCCAGGCTGAGGGTCAGCAAAGCATCATGTTGCATCGGTAAAAAAGAGAAATAAATATGGGAATAAAGAAGAATATGTCTCTTTTTTGTTGGACAATGACAAGAAGCAACAGATTCATCTATTTTTAAACCTTGGCCATGTTACCATAGCGATTTCAGACATGTTGTTGCCAAGCAACAGCATCAAATACAATAAAGACATGAATGAAGACAGATACTTAAGAGGAGACTCTTGACTGCATATGCTTTACAGTCCATTCAGCAGAGAGAGAGAGAGACTAAAAGAGAGAGAGAGACGGAGAGACAAAAAGAGATAATGAAAGAGAGATGAGAGACTGAGAGAGACACAAGGAGAAGAGAGGGGAAAAAGGAACAAAGCAAAAAAAAAGATAAGATAATAAGAGAGAAGAACTGAGAGACAGAAAAGAAAAGCAAAGGGGGACAGCGAGAAAAGACAAACAAGAAAAGAAGAGATTAATTAAACACAAGAGATTGTAAGGAAAAGAGGGAAAAAGTAAATCAAGGCAAGGAATGAAGCAAGAGACAAAAAAGAGAAAGAGAGAGAAATAGAAAAACAAAAGAATAAAGAATAAAATAGAACAGAAAAAGAGAATTTCTAAGAAAATGAAAAAAAGAAAGAAAAGTTAGAGAAAGGTTGAGAAAGAGAAAAGAGTGAAGAATGAAGATTGGAAACAAAAAACTAATGAAAAATTAGAAAATGAGAAAGCAAAGAGAGGAAGAATAATGGTAAATGGAGAATGATGGAGAAAAGGAATAATAAATTACCAAATTAATGCAAAAGCAAAGACTATCACTGAGAAGAAAGATACAATGACATAATAAAAGTGATTGAAAGAAATAGGTAGAAAAGCAAGTAAAAAAAAAGAAAAAATGGGAAAAAGAAAGAGGGAGGAAAGTGATAAAGAGAGAAAGGGGGGAAATGGAGAAGATGGGAAGAAATCAAGACAGACAAAACAATGAAACAGAGATTTTAATGGAAAAGAATTAAAATTAGTCAGGAGAGAGAATGGAGAGGAGAGAAAGAGAAAATGATGAGGAAGGTGAGGAGGAGATCAAGACAGAACAATAAAATAAAGGAAGAGAAAAACAGAAGAGAGAAAGTGAGAGAAAGGCCTCCCCATGATAAAATAAAAGATAGTGAGGGAGTGAGACAGAAAGAGAGAAGTGGTGAGAAATCCTGAGATATTGGGAGAAATATCTAATTCTCTCTCTTTCTCTCTCACTCTCACACACACACACTTTCTGTATCTATGTCTCTTTCTTACTCATTTTCAATGTGTCTCAGTCTCTATCTATCCCTTTATTTCTCTCTCTCTCACTCTCACACACACACACTTTCTGTATCTATGTCTCTTTTAATCTCTCTCCCCCTTTCTTACTCATTTTCAATGTGTCTCAGTCTCTATCTATCCCTTTATCTCTCTCTCTCTCTCTCTCTCACACACACACACACTTTCTTTGTCAATCTCTCTCACATTCTCTCACTTTCTGTCTCTTGCTCTCACACTTTTGATGCCTAGCTCTCACTTCCTGTCTATCTCTTGCTTTCCCTCTTTCTCCCTTTAAATTTCTCTCTAAAGCACACTCTTCCTGTCTCGCTTTATACGCCTCTATCTCTCTTCCACTTACATTCTGCCTCACTGCAATTCTGTCTTTTTGTCTTTCTCCCTTATTCACAATCTGTCTCACTATCAATTTCTGTCTCTCTTTCATTCACATTTCATGTCTTGCTAATTTTGTGTCTCACTTCCTCTCTGTGTCTCTCCCTCTGACTCACATTCTGTCTCACTTTTAATGCCTCTCACTTTCTATGTCTTTCTTATTGTCTCTAACACTGCTTTTGGCTCTCTTTTACTCATAATCTCTTTCTCTCATTTATGTCTCATCTATGTCTTTCTCCCTAACTCACAATCTGTCTCACTTTCTGTTTCTCTCTCATTCACATTCAATGTTTCTCTAATTTTCTAAATTGTCCCCTTTTTAATTGTCTCACTTCCTTTCTGTGTCTCACCGTCTGGTTCACAATCTGCCCACCCCTTATATATCTCTCTTTCTTACACACACTCCCTGTCTGCCCAATTTCTCTCACTTCCTTTCTGTGTCTCTCCACCTGACTCACATTCTGTCTCCCTTTCTGTGTCTCTTACTATACTTATCTGTCTCTCTCACAATCTGTTTCACTCACTTACTTATTGTCTCACATTTTGCTTCTCTCAATTTCTGTTTATCTTTGTTTTATCTATCTCTCATTCTCATTCCAGGTCTTGCAAATTTTTTTCTCTCACTTCATTTCTGTGTCTCTCTCCCTGTCTCACTTTCTATGCCTCTCTCACGTTCTATTTCTTCCTTTTTGTCTCTCAGTTACATTCTGTGTTGTTTGTTTCTGTCTGTCTTCCTCTCACTTTCTATGCCTATCTGTTTTTTATCTTTTGCCCTTACTCACAATTTGTTTCTCTCCTTCACCTTTGATGTCTTTCTTTTACTCACTCGCCCTGAATCACTTTTTTTGGTTCTATTTGTCTATCTCTCACAGTTGGTTGCACTCACTCACTTTTTGTCTTATATTTTATATAAATGTCTGCCTGTCCTGTTTTGTCGTTCTCCCTTACTCACAATATGTTCCATTCTCTCACTTTCTGTCTATCTCTTATTCACATTCTATGTCTGGCAATTTTTTTGTCTCACTTCCTCTGACTCATATTCTGTGTCTCTTTCTATGACTCTCTCGTTCAATCTTTCTGTCTCATATTCTGTGTTGTTTGTTTTGGTCTCTAATTCTCTCTCTTTTTTCTATACCTATCTTGTTCTGTCTTTCTCTCTAACTCACAATCTGTTTTCCTCTCATTTACATTTGATGTCTCTGTTCCTGTCTCACTTTCTCTGCTCATATCTGTCTATTTCTCACAATTGGTTTCTCTCGTTCACTTTTCTTCTCACATTCTGCCTCTCTCAATTCCTGCTTTTGTCTTTCTCCCTTACTCACAATCTGTTCCACTCTCTCACTTTCTGTCTATCTCTTATTCACATTCTATGTCTGGCATTTTTTTTATCTCACACCCTCTGACTCACATTCTGCCTCTCTTAGTATGACTCTCTCTTTCTCAATCTCTTTTTGTCTCAGTGCCTTTATGCCTCTGTCTCTTAACCAATCTGTTTTTCTCTCACTTGCTTATTGCCTCTCTTTCTGTCTCTCTCTATATCTCTCTCAAACCCTTCACTCATATTCAATCACTTTTTATGTCTGTCTCTCTCTAACTTTCTGTCTATCTCTTATTAACATTCTATGTTTGGCAAATGTCTCACTCCCTCTGACTCACATTCTGATTCTCTTTCTATGTCTCTCTCTTTCGCAATCTCCTTGTCTCAGTGCTTTATGCCTCTGTGTCGCTCTCTCAAAATTTGTTTTACACAAACGCTTATTGTCTCTCTCTATTTCTCTCTCACACCTTCTCTTTCACTCATATTCTGTCTATTACTTTTTATGTCTGTCCTTCTCACTGTCTGTTGTGTCCACTCATGTTACAGACAGCAGACAGAACAAAAGGGGACCAAACCCACCAAACGCTACTGAACAGCGAAACAGAGCCGGGGACCGGTCCACACCCCTGGTGCCGGTACCGGTGCCAGGACTGTTCTAGAGCGGTACCTTCTATACAGCAGATCCTCCAGAGTCCGGAGTGGGTCAGGTCCCCGCGGTTCTTCTTGGGCTGGCTCTGGGTCTCGTCCGTGGTGATGTTGGTGGCGTTGCAGATGTGCGCGCGCGAGTACAGCCAGTAGTCCGTGCCCACCGCGATGCTCATCAAGCTAAACGCCAAGAACGCGCCCGCCGTGGCCACCAGCGTCTGGAGCGCGCGGTCGCACCGAACCATCGCGCCTCATAACGGTGCGCGCGGCGCTGCGCGTCTTGGTGAAGGGTGGCGGGCCAGGGATAAAGCACGCGAGGCGAGGGGACTGGACGCGCGCGCGTCACGGCGAGACCAGCACGCGCATTCCTCTTTCCTCTTCTCTCGCTTTGCCGCGCGCCCGCCGCCCCTGCTGCTTTCTTTCCGCGCGCACTCCTGTTCGCTCCCGCCGGCTCAGGTAGCGCGGCGCGCGCGCTTACACACCCTCACACGCACAGGCTGGCACACGCGCTCGTGCGCCCGCGGCCACGGTGAGGATGGGTGGGCGTGGCGCGTGCGCTCTCTCACTTAACTATGTTCGACTGAGCCATATCCTGTGGTCCTTTCGGTGGTCTTATTCTTCTGGACTGATGCCACGTCCCTCTCGCGCTCACTCCGGGTTTGGAAACTCCTGTCTCGCGCAGTTTCTCCGTATCTGAGTCCTGACGGCGCGCACCCAGACCCCACCTTCAGCCCAGCCAGCCAATGGGAGCAGAGCGGCTCAGAGACCCCCTCTCCAGTTTTAGCCCTCACCAAACCCCTCCCAGTTAACATGCCACTGTGGGTCCTCTGTGGTGAACAAGCCCAACTGGGAACCAGAAAGTTTTGTCCATTGGTTTCACTCTGGCCCCACATATAGAAGAATGTCGGTGATGAACCCCAGGAAGGGCCATTGATGGGATCAGGAGGGGTTAAACCTGGACCTTATGTGCAACACACATGTCCTCTTAATGTGTTTGAGAGCATCAGTTGTAAAAATGTGAAGAGTTGGTATACCTCAGGTATATATATTTAAGTAATGTTATAATACATATTATAGCAAGAACTGCTCAACTAAGCAAAGAAAGAAATACTTTAAGAAATAAAGGCTAGCCGGTCCGAAAAAAAGTGCAGTTGCAAAGACCATGAACAACGTTATGATGAAACTGGCTCTCATCAGGACCGCCCCAGAAAAGAAGTGTGGCTGATTGCTGTTAGGAGATTACCAGTGAGAACTGTAATGTGCATGTCCCATGCAGATGTGTAATTTAGCTGAAACATTTGAACACTTTTTTATAGATTGCTACAGATAAAAAGAAACTTGGGAAAAAAATACAAAACATGAATATAAATATAAATAAACAGGTTGATCATATGTATTGTACAATTCAGTTATGGAAATCCAGAGCTAGGATGAGGATCGATTAAGTTTTTCTCCAGTGACATTGTTTTTTATGAAATCATGCAGGAATAGAAATGTAGAAGGACTATCGACATGAGGGACTTCTTGACTTGAAAAATTGTGATAATGTGTATTTGTTTCTGGTGGGTGTTTTGAATATTGTAATGTAATACCTTATTTTCTCAATAAAGCTTAACTCTTTCTATGTCTCTCTCTTTCTCAATCTCTTTGTCTCAGTGCCTCTGTGTCGCTCTCTCAAAACATGCTTATTGTCTCTCTCTATTTCTCTTTCACACCTTCTCTTTCACTCATATTCTGTCTATTACTTTTATTTCTGTCCTTCTCGCTGTCTGTTGTGTCCACTCATGTTACAGACAGCAGACAGAACAAAAGGGGACCAAACCCAACAAAGTTAACATCACCCCAAATAAGGACCACCTGACTGGGTATTTTGGTTTGTTTAACAATTTTGTGATGAACACATGATTCCTTATGTGTTACTTCATATCTGGTTGACTTCAGTATTCATTTATGAAGACAATTAGTACCCACATAATGTTTAGGACAACAGCCTCTGTCTTGGGGTGTATATAGTAAAACAAGTAAAAACTTTTGTTGAATAGCTCACCTCCACTCACCCCTAACATTCCGAAATACAGTGCTTTTTAGCTGATGCTCCCAAAAGGCTTATAATATTAGTGATATGGTCATATAGTCGACTGACAAGCATAAACAAATAGGTAGGATAGGGGAACAGATTGCAAAATTGATTCCGGTTGGTGTACAAATAGCTTTGTAAACCTGTTGGGAGCATCAGCTAAAAGCACTGTATTTTAGAATGCTGGGGGTGAATGGAGGTGGGCTATTCGACAAAAGTTTGATCTTGTTATCATGTTTCACTACAAACCAAATCCATTTCAAAAGTCCAGTTCTCCTTTAAAACAATTTAGAAAACAACTGCCACATTTAATATGGTTTTGAGCAACAGCAACAATATTTTCTGTTCATTTTTCTCATCTTCTGCAAATTTGTACGTTAACAAATCATGTGTATATAAATTATACATGAAATACAGTATGTTTGACATCATGAGTCGTGAATCTCCTGATTATGGTGATGGTTTGCTTCTTGACTGCTTCTGACTGAATGCATATCTGTGAATTATTTTGATGCTCTCTCTGATCTCTGGAGGATAATTAAGCAGATCCCTCATTGGGAAACATTAAAATTCTATTGTTTACTGAATCCACGCCTGCATCAAGCTAATGAATCAGCCTATTAATCTGTTCCTGCCGGCCCGTGGAGAGGCTACTCACTCACGCTCTCCCGGGAGCGAAGCGTTATTCAGAGGTGGATTATTTTACTAATCAGCCCGAATGGATGGCTCTACGGTACCAACCTGTTGTTTGTTTGCTGGCGCGTTCACTCAGATAGAGCAGTGCCGAGCTAAGAAGACATCGTCTGTTAACCGAAACTCATTATTTCTAGCACAGCAGGCTGTAAAGTGTGCGTTTAGAGGAAATGTGTTTAATAACCAGACAGTGTGGGTGATGTATATAGTGCAGTGTAAAGTGTGCAGTGGAAGAAGCACCACCTGGAATAGCAGTATGTCAACTGTATGAAGTATGAAGTGTTAACTTACAGCCTTACAGCCTAGGAATACCTAAAAAATTTTAGGTGTTAGCTTGTAAGTGAGGTTGGTCAGCAAGGCCAACGTGCTCATGGGAAGGCACAGTAAATGTTTTCAAAGCTTGATCTGATAGTGGGTGCCACATGGATAGGACCTATTGGGATACCCACTCATCATTCATTGTTTCTTCAATCAAGGGTATTAAAAAAATTAAGGAGAGTTTATCCTGCTTTGTAGGAGTTGGAGGAGTGATTGTCTCTACATTCCAGGGAAAGGCTTTATGCTAAAGAATTTTAAAACAAGAGCATTTGTTAGGTCAGTATAGTAGATGATAACACATAATTTATACCAAACTCACCCCTAAAGTATTGGATGGAGCTCCATCATTCCAGAGAACACAGTTCCTCCACAGCTTGTAATGGTGGTTTTACATGTATTGTACTACTGCGAATGTGCGCTAGAGTTGTGCTTCTCTAGTAAGACGGTGAGCTAGCTGTAGTATGGCCTCCGGTCTGATGTACCTACTCTAAGCTATCTGGACAGTAATTGGAAGATGCGTTGGTGCTTATGTACTATTAAACCCGTCCTGGAGTGTGTCCTGTGTGTGTGCCTTGAGGGAAGCCAGGATTAAGTGTATTTTCTCTGCTAGCTCCTCCACCACACACGTTTTCACCCATTACAAGCTTCACAGCTCAATGCTGGAAGGTTTTTTACCCCTCTACACACATTGCCTTATCCAGAGCTACTTACAAAAGTGCTTAATTGTTTATTTCGAAAATATCCATAGCTAGTTTATATAGACAAGGATCAGAAAGATACATCAAGGTTCAATAATGTGTTTAGAAACTTGGGAGAAAAGTGTCTTGAGATGAATCTTCACTCAGCACTTAAACATTGTGAGTGAATCCGCTGTTTTGAACTTGGTGACACCTTGGTGTTTTCCATGGACCTAGAAGGATGGGGGTTTGCTCGAAGAGCAAGAACGTTTCTCTAGAGCATTTCTTACATGGCCTTTCCAGCTAGACAAATACAAAACATTATGCACTGTAAACCCATACATTGTTTGAACTCAAATTATTTAAGTCTGTTTTACATAAAATGGTATATTTCTAAACAATACTCAACTATTTTGAGTTAGTTGTACATTTCTGGGCACAGATACATTCAAACTGAGACCTTTGAGTTGCACCAACTTATAAAAACTGAGATTAGTTTGTTGCAGCTTCTTTTCCATTGGCTTCTGTCACAATCTATTTGCATACTGGGTGTGTCCAACAGTTTCTGACAGACACTCACCATCAGTGTGTAGTGATCCCCCCCTTAGAAATAAATCAAGTTCCCCTTCAGTTGTAATAACTTGATGATTTCATTTATGCTAACTCAAGTTTGCATTCCCCATTGCTTAAAATTTTTGAGCAAACCGGCTGCTTTTCAAAAAATTAAATAAACTCAACTCATCCGGTCTTTTAATATAATATAATATATATATAAAAAAAAAAAAGTTAAATCAACTTACCCTTTAGTTGTAACAACTTGATGTTCTAAGTTATGCTAACTTAAGTTTTTATTACACATTACTAAACTTTTTTAAGGCAACCAGCTTCCTTAAATCTTTTAAGTATATTCAACTTATACGGGCTTAGAGTGTGGAAACATTGAATGTAACATTCCCAAAAACAACAACAACAATGACACAAGTGACGTTGCAATGCAGCAACATTGCCAGAATGTTTAAAAAACGCTAAATAAAAAGGTTCTAAGAACATCCAGGACACTTGACAGATTGAATGTTCAAAGAATGTTAATTGCGAGGTTAAAAAAACTGCATTTAGATACTTAGAATGCAAAAAATACATATATGGTTCAAAAATAAGCCAAATCTCGATAAATATCTGTCTTATTATCATCAGACTTTGCAGATAATGTTGTTCTGGGACTATAAGGAAAATGAGCAAAAGCATCAGTTCTACCTGCAGCTGCTGAAGGTAATTTTAACATTTTGGCACAGCTTGTGAGACAGATCAGCAATCACTCGGAATGCTTGAGGACATCTGATCTCAGAAACACATGACTGAACAGCAGAAGCCATGATCAGCTCAGCGGATCAATAGACGATGTGTGACTGGGAGCGTGGTGGAGCACTCAGCTGATGGAGCATTTAGAGAAGAACACAGACACACAATTAGTCTGTGATAGACAGGAACAAGCGGTCTGCAGGCGTTTTCCAGCTGCCTCTGTGTTTCATTTTTGGAAACAGGTTTATTTTCTTAAATGTTGTTGTGGCTTTCTTTAACATTACATAACATCAGAGCTTTCTGTGGTAACACAAAATGGTCCATTATAGATGCCTCATAGATGCTCAACTGGCATTCATCTAACATACAACTGAATGTCTATTAAATGTAACTTAACTCTACGTTGAGTGTAAATGAGTAACAGTAGAACCTGACCTTAAACTGAAACTTAACTGAAACCCTAATCCAAACATACATTTAAAATATAAACCTTAAAATGTTATTATTAGGAATCAGGTTATACAGTTGGACCATTTACCTTTGAGTTTAGTTGCACTTAAGGATACCAAAGGATAACAGAACTTTGCATTTTAGCTATTGTTATTATTATCAGTGAGGGTGTGTTTACACACAGAGACCCCATAAATTAACATTCAAATCCCTTAAAAAATTGTACAGTTGAGTTAAAAATAGAGGATTCTTGTCATTTAAACGTACAGATTTTGACTGAGCTTTAACGGCATGTTTATTGAAACTATGAGATGAGAAAAGATGTTGTTACTGTGATTTTTTGGTATATTTCTTTTTTTACAGAGAATAGACAGAAAAAAAAATAATTTTCTATAGAAATTTTTACAGTGCATGTCAATGACCTCAACAATGTGGAAATGTGTCATAATAATTTTCAATAGTTTTGTATCCAAAGAAATATCTACAGTTCTTTTCTCATTCTTCCATCCATTTCTGCCTAGAACGTAGAAAAGCATCTCTAGCTTTCTCTTTAAAATGTAAATCCAGCTCAGTTTGCAAACATTCAATTTCTTTGAAATCAATTAAATATTTTCCTTGGGTATAAGTATAAGACTTATAGGTATAAGACTTTGGGTATAAGTCAAGAAAATTCACTATATGTTTTTTTTTTAATATCCACAATCAATTTCTCTTTGTCCCTACTGGCACCATTACCATAAACATGGCAAAGAATGAATTGGTGATCTTCATATTCAAATACTAAAATTAGCCAATGACCATTCAACTCAGCCTTAAAATGTAGCACGTTGCCCCTATTTCCACATCGAAGGATAGCTACCCCTCCCAAGCGACTGGAACCCTGAGAAAACCAACCATCTTTACCCCATTGCGCTTTCCAAAAAGATACTTCAGCAGGAGAGGAATGATATTCTTTAACAAAATAAAATCAGATTTGCTTTATTTACATAACAAAAAGATCGCTTTCCTTTTTAGTGAATCCTATAAACCTCTAACATTCAATGAAACTAAAACTAATTCTGAGTAACTCAAAGTACTTGTTTGACTTGTGGCCAGAGTAGAGACCTCATCTGTTTCTTCATCTTTGTAAGATGTTCACCAAAGCGCAGTTTACACTCCTTCAGGTAGCTGCTGTGTTTGGCATTTCTCCAGCGGAAAGGGAAGAGAATGATCACAGCTCACTCTCGGTTTCCTTCGGCCCAGTCTGTTGGCGACATCAATGGCCATATTAGCGCTGTTCACCAGCTCCGGAGCCAGCCTCATACAGACATTCAGCACTTTGCTTTTTACTTCCTAAAGATGCAGGAAAAGAGCCACCTGCATCAGGAAGGATCCCACCCACCCAGCACACTCACTTTTTGTCCCGCTCCCCTCAGGTCGGAGGCTGCGGAGCATCAAGTGCAAAACTACAAGACTCAGAAACAGCTTCATTCCGGACACTTTACAAGGACAAATACTGTTTACAAACACTGTCACTTTAAACCCTATTTATTTTTTTGATATATTTATCTTTATCTATTTAGTTCTATTCTCTTTTTATTGTGTTTTTTATTTTGTTATCTATTTTATCTATATATCTATTTTAACAACAGTTCTTGGGTGTAAAGTGGATCGTGAGACCACAATTTCGTTCCACCTCATGTACCACATGTGATGCGAATGACAATAAAATCTCCTTGAATGCTTCTTATCCTGTTCAGGTAAACCACAGCCTCAGACACCATCTTCTCTTCAAATGATGAAACCAGACAGTTCTAGCTTTTTGCATTTTTCTTTCATAGTGGTGTTTTCTTTTTTTATCTCTTGAATTTTATCGCTGTGTCGGACCACCTGAGAGAGACCTAAGCACCGCCTGGGCTCCATGCTGTATCGGACCACCTGAGAGAGACCTAAGACCACCGCCCGGGCTCCACACCTGAGAGACAGCTACACCTTGCTAAGCAATCTAGCTCTCTCTTCCTCATTCTCTGCCTTGTTATCCCAGCTGCACTCAGACCACTGATATGAATGTGAACATTCAATTTTTTAAATGAATTCAAACACCAGTCTGGTGGTTCTTATAAATTACCTGACTGGATTAGCTAGCCATTTAGCTTACCTGTTCAAAAGAAAAGTAGCCAGATCTGATTCGTCTTTTTTTGTTTTAATTTCTCCTAAATTCTTAAAACTCTGTTTTATCATTTGTTTACAATTATTACATTGAAAGACATGTACATGTAAAAGTAACTGACACTGAAGTTGTTTCATGTATTAATATATATTATTTCTTTTCAAATTAAAAAGCTTTTGTTGTGTTGAAGAAATGTCTGAAAACATTTGTTTGGAATTTGTCATCAGAGAATCTTAAACTGTACAATCTTATTTTTAATTTGTTAAAGGAAAAATGTGGAGATATAATTATTTTTGAATACACATTAAGAAAAGTAAGTACAGATTTGTACTTAAAAGAGTACAAAGTTTGTCGCTGGGGCTGTGCCTTATATTGAGGTACAAAAAAAGTACCTTTCAGTGAAAGTCCTTTTTTGTACCCATGGTTTTTGTGCCAGTATAGATTATAAACATTATAAACATTATCATCAACTAAATATGGCTCAAAAACTTGATGATCCAAAATTGTCTGGCTTTCAAATAAAAAAATGTGCAATTAAAATATATATTGTTTATTAGTAGAGTGATACAGAATACTGAATGTACCCTTTGGCTGGTTAAATGGTACAAATTTGTACTTCTTGCATTTAGAAATTACTTTGTACTTCAGAGGGAACAAATCTGACCCTGTAAAGACCAATATTGTTCCTTTGAGGGTACAATTTTTAAAAGTGTACCTTTGAAAAAAGTACTCATATCGTACTTCTGTTTTTTAGAGTGTATAATAATCAGTGCCTTTTGACATAAAAGTATACATTGTCAATAAATGCCACCCTGTTCAATATATGAACTAGTAATTCCAGTGGTTTTCTGTTAAGACATTAATCATTATCGTGACGTAAGGAACATTTATGAATCATTATTATTTGCTATATGCCTTTGCTAATGTGGAATAATTAATTACTTTACATAAAGTCTGTGAAAATGAGTGCTGTTTATTGTTGGATTAATTATTGTATCAGGAAACACCTGGGAAAAAAAACACCGTCACATGTTCCAATGCGTTTGCTCACAAGAAAATTGGGTGGGATCAGGCAGAAGGTGCTATCTTCTGAACTGTGTATCAGATCCAGCTGTAAATTATATCAATATTTTAATGTCAAAGTCAAATGTTTTCAGTCTACAGAAGAAATAATGGGACTGACTTCATTCTCCAGTACTTTTTACGGACACTGTATAGGGTAGAGCAGCTAGTTTAAAAACTTTAAAAAACTCCAGCAGTACTGCTGTGTCTGATCATCTCATACCAATGTAACACACCATGTCAGGGTCAATGCAGTACTGAAAATGGCCCACCACCAAAATTATACTGTACCTGCCCTGTGGTGGTCCTGGAGGGAAGAACAGATTAAAGTTCGTAATTATTATATAACTGAAGGACAAGAGAAGCATCTGAATCTTGGTACATTAACTTACATCACAAGTGTACTTGTTTTGGGAAAAAAAAAGGATTGTAATAAAATTATATACTAAGACTTAAAATATGAACAAGAAAAAAAACCAGCAGCTTAACCCTCATAGGACTGACTAATCAGTAGACCTCTTGTTATTATTCTGGGATATGGAATTAACCCACAGCAGTAGAGTGACTAAAGTGTGCCATCTAGTGTCTAGTGTAGAAGTGCATACTGCAAGGTTAACAGGAAAGTTCACTTTTCATATTTGTAAGAGCACAAATATGTTGTGCATGGGTGGGCAACACTGGTCAAATACATAAATAAAAAAAAAAGTTAAAGTACGTTGGCTTGCAAAAGTATTCATAGCCTTTAAACGTTTTAATATTTTGTCACATTACAGCCACTGTAAGGCTGTACAGCAACTTTTTTACTAACTATTTTATTGAGATTTTAAGTGATAGACACATGAAACATAAAATAGTAGCACATAATTTTAAAGTGGAATGAAAATTGATACTTGATTTTCAAAAGTTTAATCAAATAAAAATCTGAAATGTGTGACATGCAAAAGTATTCAGCCGCCTTTACTCTCAAACCTCTAAATAAAATGTGGAGCAATTAACTGCCTTCAGAAGTCTCTGAATTCGTTCAGCTGTGTTTAATTTAATCTCAGTATAATTGCACCTGTTCTGAGAAGGCCTCACTGGTTTGTTAGTAAAAAAAATAAATGCATCATGAAGACCATGGAACTCACCAGACAGAGATAAAGTTGTGAAGAAGTTTAAAGCAGGGTTAGGTTATAAAAACAAATCACAAGCTTTGAGCACTGTTCAATCAATCATCCAAAAATGAAAGAAAAAGCATTCTACAACGGCAAACCTGCAAAGTCATGGTCGTTCTCCCAAACTGACAGATCGAGCAAGGAGAGCACTGGTCAGAGAAGCAGCCAAGAGGCCCATGGTCACTCTGAAGGAGCTGCAGAAATCCACAGCTCAGGTCGGGGAATCTGTTCACAGGACAACTATAAGTTGTGAGCTTCACAAATCTGGCTTTATGGAAGAGCATTGTTGAAAGAAAGACATAAGAATTGCTGTTTGCAGTTTTGCCACAAGCCATGTAGAGAACACAGCAGAAATGTGGAAGAAGGTGCTGTGGTCAGATGAGACCAATGTTGAACTTTCTGGCCTAAATGCAAAGCGCCAAGTGTGGTGGAAAATATAATACTGATCATCACCCTGAAGACACCATTCACATTGTGAAACATGGTGGTGGCAGCATCATACTGTGGGAATGCATTTCTTCAGCAGGGGCAGGGAAGCTGCTTAGAGGTAATGGGAAAAATGGATGGAACTAAATACAGGGAAATCATGAAAGAAAACCTGCTTGAGGCTGAAACAGACTTGAGATTGGGAAGGGGATAGACCTTCCAGTAAGACAATGACCCTTAACATACAGCCAGAGCTACAGTGGAACAGTTTAGATAAAAAAATATTTGTATTGAAAAGCTTCCTCATATTAACAGCTTCCTCACATTAACAGCTCACTTTAGGTCCTTTAACTAAATTTTGATTGGATTAATATCATTTAGCTGCTTAGCCATTCCAAAATATTAACTTTAGTCGTGTTTATCCATTCTTTGGAGGACCAACTTGTGTGTTTAGGGTCAATGTCTTGCTGCAGGACCCACCTTGAGATTCAGTTAATTAACAGAACATTAACTATAGAATTCTCTGATATAATTTAAAATGTATTGGAATTAATTGGTGCTTACTAACCTAACTGTCATCACATTGATTGAAAACACCTGACTCTTAATTTAAAAAAACTAACTGCTTATCCTAGAGGTCACTTACTTTTGACACTCACAATTATGCAATATTGGATCATTACCCTTAACAGATAAACAGCCAACTGTACTATTTTTGTCTTATTTGTGTAAATGGGTACACTTCATCTACTTTTAGGACTTATTCTAATAATTACTGGTTTCAGGCAAAAAAAAAAATCATGACCACACCAATCAAAAGTTTGACCCAATGTGAAAATTTTAATAGGCTTTAACAAAAAGACGCTACAAAGTTTCTCACACCACTCATACAATACCAGTAGGTCCACTGCTTCACATTTGAACTGATTCACTGAATGACCCCGCAACGTTTGGTATTAACATATTACACACAGTACATGTACATTTTCATCATGTTAGGCACAAGGTGGAGGGGAGACGTGTTTGCAGCATTCGTATCGTACCCAGTATCGACTATGCTCTGAATGACCAGACCACCCTTTTTGCTCTTAGTGCACAGATTACATTTATGACTGTAGTTTCGCAACAGTCCACATCGATATCACTTATTATAATATTATATGCATTATTCTCATTATTGTCAGAGCACTTGCATATTCATACTGATCTCAGGTCTTGCTGGACCCTCAATATTGGCTTTTGATTTCTGTGTGGGTCGACCTGCAGATTTCTGAACCCTTTCATCATCAGGGCTCGCTGTAGCTTATCTGATCTATCTGCATTGTATATATAATATCATATCATCACCTTAATGTGCCTCCCTGCAATTCATTTAACTTACTGGCATGGATAAATCTCTTTAGTCTTTTCTGTATCTGTTACTAAACCCAAAGCCCCTTATTGTAGCCTACTCTCGGTTCTCCTCACTGCAGCAGGGGGTACACACAGTCGAAGTGGCCTAGGTTGCGGCAGGACTGGAGCCAGCGCTGGACGTTGGTCGGGGCGGACGAGGCCTGGCCGGCCCGCAGGAGGCAGCACACGCACACGATGTCGGCCAGCGAGAGCTCCTGACCCAGCAGCCAAGGCGTGCGGCCCAGAGTGCTGTTGAGAGAGCGCAGGACGGCTGCCCGCTCTTTTGCGCCCCCTTCAGCTAGCTGGAAAACGGCTGTGTCAACCCAGGAGTCCACCTGTGTGGCAGTGATCGGGTCCTGTGGTTCAGCGCCCAGGAGACGGAACAGGAAGCGAGCGACGTTAGCCTCGCCCTCAATGGGGCACATACTCTGGGTGCTGAACTTCATCTGGAGTTTTGGCACTAAAAAGGGAGAGAGACAAATAAAGAGAAAGGGGTCATGTTTTCAGAAAGATAAAGAAGTAAGCATGCATAGAATATATGGACTAAAGTGTTGGGACACCTATTCATTCACTGTTTTTTTTTTCTTTATGAAGAAAATTATTTCTTTTTTTTCTTTATATTCCTGCCACTGTCTCTAAAGTTCTGGCTTCAAATTACATTCTGTTCTACACTGCTGTAAGTATTTGATTGCATTCAGCAACAAGAACGTTGGATGATGATTATTACTACCCTGTATCTATCCTCAGCTCCCCAAAATTGCTCATTTTATCTAGGTTACCAAGGCATAGAGTATTTGAAATAGGTTAAAATGATCCAGACTAGTACTGGCTAATGTCACTATCAGACAAGCTACCAACCAGCATGACAGAAATATGTGTTAGAAAATGAAACTTAAGACTCTAAATTGTGACTTAATTTTTGCTATGATTGTGATTGTGAATACATTGGCATTGCAAATGTTCTTGAACTCATGGTGCGCTCGTTTGTTTGATTAAAAAATGAGGGAGCTGCTCATGTATTAGTTAAAGTAGTAGAAAGTTTATGGCACATATGAAAGCCTAGACAGTGTAAAAGTATTCTTGGAATATCTCTTTAGGTGTGAAAAGTGATAAAATAACAGTAAAAGTGGGCATGTGAGTATAATCAGTGTGGAGGTCAAATACAGATATACAGGCAAAACAGATCTGCAGAGTAATTTTGAGCTTGTGACTTCCATTCATTGCGCTAAAGTAACAGGCATTTCACTGCTGCAAGCGCATTTACTAGCTTTTACTTTAAGCAAGTCAGGGAAAACCTCCTCAAATTCCCAGTCATCAGAACATGCCAATAAATCAAGATGACAAGAGGAGTCATTTACTCGGTATTAAATCACAGACTTCCAAGACAAATGCCAGATCAATTCCACTAACTGTTGAACTGCTGCCAAGATGAAAACTGAAGACATGATTGCCCTCCAGAAATAAAACCAGGTTACGTAAAAGAAACCCCTCAACATCACGCTTACGCTCGCTCTTTCTCTCACCGTCTTTCCATATGAGTGTGAAGCCCAGCTGGAAGCGGTGGCGGGTGTAGCTGTCGGTGCGCTGCGGCCCTAGGCATGAGAGTAGCTGCGGGGACACGCTGGAGACGGACGAGTGGACGTGCACGTTGGAGAGCACGCGGTAGCGCTGGCATAGCAGCCCGTGCAGCACCAGCAGCGAGAGTGGCGGAGTGGCCGGGTTGGCATTGATCACAATGTCCCTCAGAGCACCAAGATCCTGCAACAACAATGGCACATCTTTAAAACCCAGCCTGAAGGTAGGGGTGGGCTATATAAAATCTTATAGTATTCTAGTACACTAGGCAAGAAATTACCGATATTATATGCATTATAATGTAGGAGTTACAACGCTGTACTATAAGTAAGACAATATAGGTGTGATACATAGTTTAACTTAAATTTGAGAAAAACTGTTTATATAACAAATAAAATCTGTGTAATAGAAAAGCATATTTTTTATCCAATCAGAACAGTGGAATTTAAAGGTCACCTTCCGTCGTTTTTTCTTTCATTTTAAAATGTCTAGTTGTGGTCTCTAGTATGAATGAATGACATGTGAGCCGTTTTTGTAAAAAAAAAGTGCTCAGGTGTCTCTGTATAGCTCTTTTTTAATGGACTGTTTTAGGGGTGTGTCCAAAATGACCGGATTCCAGCTTTGCTCATGAATATTTATACATGCAAACAGCATGCAAATATCTCTCCTCTGATTTGCTAGGAGCACTGCGACGCCCCTCCACCGCTCTGCCGCTCACTGCCTCCCACCTCCTAACTGATGAGCGGTGATGTTGCGTCGCTTCAGCTCCGCCTCTGGGAGTTTCTCGAGCCAAGGTGGGCTGATCTGTGAGTTTCTGCCTACGTAGGCAGAAAGATAATTCAAAATTCACCCGTTTTTCGGAGGGGGGGAGGGGGGATTTCTTTGCTTAGCTCCTGCAGACAATGGGGGCTGCAAAACAGTTTAATATGCAGGTGTACACATTCAACTCGGAGAGACCTACTGTATTCCACAAAAAACAAGAAAAATCGGATTTTCGCGGAAGGTGAGCTTTAAAGACAACTTGCTCTAGTGGTCAGGGTTTAAACACAACATAAACCACTGAACCACTGACTTCCATCAATTAGGCAAATCCAAATCATATTTTTATTTTTAGTTCCAGTTCTAGTTTGGTCCATATACATAATTCCAAGTCAACACTGCTCATTGCTCTCTAAAGGAAATTGGAAGATTTCGTTTCCGTTTAGGGGATAATGAGATAACAGACCACAAACAATTGAGGTTTAAACTGAATTAGGATGCACATAACAACCACTCAGTGTTAAAAAATAAATAAATAAACTTTCCAAAGATATGGCTGTAGATTTAGACAAAGGAGGGCTTTGCTGCAGTTTCAAATGCAAATTAAAAGCCTAAAAACTAAAGAAAGAAATTAAAGTAAATGTGATTGAAAAAGAACATGCTCAGTGATAAGCCCATCTGTCACTGTAACTCCTCAATAGTTCCTGTGATACTGAAGGCAAAAATGAAACGAAACTGCATGCGAAGCACTGCTCTTTAGTGCTTGCATCTAAGTTTAGGAGCATGAACTATTCCAACATATGCTTGATACAGGTCACATTAGAAAGTTTGTGAGAAAATCTGACTTGGGCAACTTTACCAGCGGTGTGAACGACAATCTATTTTTTTCAGTTGATTTTTTTTTTTTGTTATGTTGGATTTGATCTGCTGCATCTCAACTTGGTGAGATCAAATATTGCAGAACTGCCTTCAAGTGCAATGTTGTCCATCCTGTCTAATCCTAAATAAAGGCTGTCAGTAATTAAACAAATGCCACTTTTGAATTACAGAACAAGATCGACCCGATTAACCAGTTTGTTTAAAGAACACCTAATTAACCCATGCAATGCCCTTCCTTACTAAACTGCCATTGGTCGCTTTTTCAGCTCTACCAAAATAAACAAACGTTTGGCAAATAAAGATTAGGCACGTAAACAGTCCCAGAATTCTGGGGCATATTGTCCATCAAATATAATGTAGAGAGTGAGAAAACAGAACAGACAGTAGAGGACTGTAAAAACTTTCTACTCACCTTGCCAAGAAGGGCGTCCAGATCAGCCGTGCCCATGAAGGCACTGACCGCAGGACTCTGCGACAGCGTGGTGGCGTCCAGGTCGGCGTCCGGAGTAGTGACTGTCTTGGCCAGGCCGTCCACTGCTGCTTTCAGCTCGTACAGCTTTCGCATTATCTCGTCCTGACGAGCCTCCAGCGCTTTGAGAGCAGGATCCACCTCCCCATTCTGTGAGAGAGAGAGAGACAGAAAGAGAAAGAGAGAGAGAGAGATACACACCCAAACAATGAGAAACAAGACAAACAAGATGAGAGACAAAAGCATGGGCAAAACAAGTATACAAAGGAATCTTATGCAAACATGTAGAAGAAAAAAAACAATATACTGAGCTTTTAATCTTCAGGAGGCATTTTAAACTACTTTATTGTGATAAAATATGAACAAATACGTCAAAGAATTTAATCAAAGTGTTACAGAACTCTTTATAGGGTTGTCTCCTTTTCCTTTTCTTTAAAAAGACTAGGCACAGGAGTGGTACCCACAGGAAGCAGAGATTGAGGGCAGAAATAATAATTTACTAATCAACATATACCCACAATAATCATTAGTAGCAGCCATTTTTAAATATTCTATGACCATTTGATGTGCATTTATTTCACACCTTCATCTGTTTTAATTGTTCCGAAGTGATGGAGAAAGCTAGGAACAGAAGCTGTACATATAGGAAGCACAGATGGAGTGCATTTAAGAGATAATCGTTTAGTAATTGGAAAAATAAGTTGACTTCTAGAAAAATCATTAGTTTCAGCCCTTTGTCTTTAAATTATTTTGTGCTGTTTTTATCATTTTAAAGCAAAAGAGAAATTTAGGCACAGGAGCTGTACCCACAGGTAGCAGAGATGGAGGTAATGGCAGAAATAATCATTGACTAATCAACTAATAAACAAAAATAAACCTTAGTTTGAGGCCTATTTAAATATCTTATGGGCATCGGACATGCATTTAAATTCCTCATTTAGATTTTTCAATCGTTTTGAATCGATGAAGAAAGCTAGGAACAGAAAATGTACCTACGGAAAGAAGCTATGGAGGGCAAAAGATAATAGTAAAATAATTAAATAAACATTAGTTTTAGGCCTATTAAATGTCAATCGTTTTGAAGTGAAAGACACAGCTGTACCCACAGGAAGCAGAGATGGAAGGAATGACAGAAATAATCATTGATTAATTTGAAAAATAATCGTCAGGTTAGTGGACCACCTACCAAAATTGAGGAACTATCCCACTCAGAAAAAGCTCCTCACTGCCTGCAGGACATTGTTTACTCTCCTAAAACTGAATCAGCTTCCCAAAAATAAACCTGCATCTGCGCAGACAGGACACTGCTCAATACACACACTGAGGGCCAGGTGTTCTGTGGAGTTGTGCTACCCATCGGTATGTGCTTCTTATCAGCAGTGCGCATGCGCACACTACTTTTTTTTTCCTTTCATGTGCTTTTCAGAACTATTTTGTGTTTTCCTTGTGTAGAATCGCTAGTGAAACATGCTGAGACCAGTGTGATTATTTACTTGAGTGAAGCAAACGTATGGATGGCTATTAAATATTAACTGTAATAATAATAATTAATAATACAAATATAGTATCTCACCCCTCCTTAATACTTTACCCTGACACGTTGCTTCAGGCTATCAAATATTTCTACTTAAGGTTGACTTCTAAGTCTCTATGTTTTATATATATATATATATATATATATATATATATATATATATATATATATATATATATATATGTTGCCTTTCAATATTACAGCTACACTCGGGTAGCACAGTTTGACAGGGGAGCACATCTCGACAGAACACCGGCCTCTCTCTCTCAGTTGCATCAGCTGCTGCTTTGCTAAAGCTAAAGGCTAAAGCTAGCCCCGGGTCTCAGCCCTGACCGCCGCTCTCCTGCCGGTACCGGTACAAGGGGTAAAAGAGGGTAACAGCGGGTAATAGAGGGTAACAGGAGGAAGGGTCGGTAGAGGTAAAGCTCTGGCAGCACCGCGCGGAATTACCTGGAGCGCGTGGTCGCCGCAGCTGCTCCCCTGCGCGTGGACATTCGGTAGCGTGTACATGCAGGTCGGTAAATCTACCGTTATCTCTCCACACGTGGGCTTTACCTGGTACATGGGCATGGCGGCGGACACGCTGCTCGCGAGCTAAACAGGCGCCGGTAACCGGACTGCGGGGTTTCAGACCGACCGTCTGAGCTAACCTGCTCAGTGAGAAGGAGGCAGTGGCTGTGGCGCGTCACTTCCGGTGAAAGCAAAAGTCCCCCAGAATTAAATATAGCAAATCAGTTTAGCCTAAAATCACCCTTATATCTTTACAGCTTTGAAAAAAAATAAGATACCACTTAAAAATTATGAGTTTATTTGATTTTACCAAACTGAAAACTTCTCGAATATAATCAAGAGGAAGATGGATGATCACAAGCCATTTTTGCACCAGGAGTGGCATAAAGTTATCCAAAAGCAGTGTGTAAGACTGGTGGAGGAGAACATTCAAATATGCGTAAAACTGTGATTAAAAAACAGGGTTATTTCACCAAATGTTAAATTCTGAACTCATAAAACTTTATGAATATGAACTTGTTTTCTTTGCATTATTTAAGGTCTGAAAGCCCTGCATCTTTTTTGTTATTTCAACCATTTCTCATTTTCTGCAAATAAACGCTCTAAATTACAATATTTTTATTTGCAATTCGGGAGAAATGTTGTCTGTAGTTTATAGAATAAAACAACAATTTTTATTTTACATATACCTACAAATAGTAAAATCAGAGAAACTGATTCAGAAACTGAAGTGGTCTCATATATATGTACAACATTTTAACACATTAAAATGTAATAATGTTTAATAAAGTCTTATGTCAACTAATAATATAAATAAAATACAATTAATTAAAAATAAAATTTACAGATTCATTATTTCCACTGCATTTGCAGAAATCTCTGTAAATAAAAAAATCTCTGCTGGGTTTGTTTGACCACCAGAGGGCGCTGCCGGAGGAGTCCAAAATGACTGGGCTCATATGGAGCAACTGAATAATAATAATAATCATAATAATAATAATAATAATAATAATAATAATAATAATAATAATAATAATAATAATAATAATGTTCTCTACACAGTTTAAAATAACACGATTCAGTCACGCAGATATCACTTTTTAAGCTTTTAAACTTCACGTATAAACCTTTAAAACTACACCTCAAAATTTCATCAGCTCTCCAACCTGCAAATCAGCTCTCAGTAGCAGTAATGGAGCACCCTTACTGCCTAATAACCTGAAGGAATATATACAGGTAAGTTTTCTCTGCTTTTTAAACAAACTGCATCATTATACTTTCCAAAATAAGGAACTTTTCTGGCCAAGTGGTTATTTATTATTTGTAATTTGACATTTTAGCCGTTTTAACCCATTGCTTTTTGATATTTTTTTCCCGCAACCCCCTTCTCTACCAATAAAACTAGTGTTAACAGAACAACAACAACAACAACAACAACAACAACAACAAAAGTTTAAAGTATAGTGTACATTACCCAGGATGCATCATAGAAAATATGTTTGTTTGCTTTAATCACACAACCACTAGAGGGCAGTCACTTACAGCGTTTGAATCCTCGTGTTGCGTTTTGTAGTGATGCCCTCGCTGAGTAAAAAAGAATATATTTAATTTATATAGATGCTTAAAATTGATCACTCTGCAATTGACTGTGTAATACTAAAAAAATATATATATTGAATTGAATACAATTGAATCAAACTGAATTGTATATATTACTCCAGTGGAAAAGCTAAATTGTTTTATTGGTAGTATTTAATATACTCTGCGCACTTTGCTCTGTGTGTTGTATGATTGATTTAATAGTCAGTAATATATATATATTTTTTATAATTTTATTTCTAATTTTTCCCATTTTCTCCCCAATTTACACGGCCAATTACCCAACACACCCACTAGGACTCCCCCTATCACTAGTGATGCCCCAGCACACCAGGAGGGTGAAGGCCAGCCACCGCTTCTTTTCAAGCTGCTGCTGATGGAGCATTACCGAGCAGCCAGCGCGCTTGGAGGAAAGCACAGCAGCTCGGCTCCGGTACATCAGCTCACAGACGCCCTGTGTTGCAGACATCACCATAGGAGTGATGTGGGGAGAGGAGTGATGTGGGCTCCCAAAGGGAGCAGGGCCAATTTTGCTCCCTCTAACGCCGGCAGCTTGATGGCAAACCTGCGACCTCCTGCTCATAGTGGCAGCGCTTTAGACCGCTGGACCACTCGGCGCCCAATAGTCAGTAATATTATCATGGACTGTAAAGATAAGAAAATGATTGTGGAACAATACTTATTATCTAGCTCATATTCAGCCATTATTTAAATGATTGAATAATTATAATGACAGCAAGAATATGGCCTTGAAAATACAATCCAGGTATGCTGTGCCTAGGTGTATAGGGGTGTGTGTGTGTGTGTGGTATCAGCGTTCTTGAAGGGACAGTGGCTGTTCTGTCAGCACACCTGTGATGTGTACTGCAGCCAAAGCTCTGTGTGTGCTGTTTAGCTGCTGAGCCTGGAGATCTGTGTGTGTGTGTGTGTTTGTGTGTGTATGTGGTTTGGGGTTGCTGTTGGGATCTAGATAGCGAACAGTGTGCAGTGGGCATCAGAAGTTAACTGTTTTAATATTATGATAATGTGGAACATACTTACATAGAATGTGTTATGTGATGTTGCTAGCTATGTACTGCACTGAAAAAAAATATGCGTAAAATTTATTTAAAAAAGTTTAGCAACTTTCTGCATTTGTTTTTTTTTTAAGTAAATTTAAGTAACTTCACCTTGGTTTCAAAAAACTTAAATGTTAAATAGAGTAAAAAAGGGAACAAAACTTCAGTCAATCCTTTCTTTTAGTAACCTTTACTTAATTTTTGCATACAATATTTCCTAATTACAATTGCTTAATTTATACAATATTATTATATATAATTTTAGTTAAAACACACATTCAAATATTTACATAATCTCAAAGATTTATTTTGTAAACAGACCAAGTCTCACTGTCTTACTGTCTCAACAGATGGATGGCATGTATTAAATGCCATCCATGTGTTGAGACAGTGTATTTTAGTATACTAAAAAGAATGTATTAAATGTCATCCTTGTGTTGAGACAGTGTAATATGTGTGTTTTAACAAAAAATATTTACATTTCAGGAATTATAATATATTATGTATCCTAAATTATTTGCGTGATAGTGTAATTAGGTAATATTGTATGCAGAAATTAAAGTAAAGTTAACTAAAAGAAAGGATTGATTCAGTAAAAATAAATTAAGTAAAGAATAATAAAAGAAAGGATTGACTGAAGTTTCAGTTCACTTATTTACTCTATGTAACATTTAAGTCTTGAAACCAAGGTGAAGTTACTTAAATTTACATGAAATTAAATTTACTTAAAAAAAGCAAATGCAGAAAGTTGCAAAACTTTTTTTAAGTACATTTTACGCATATTTTTTTTTCAGTGTGATGCCAGTTGGGTGGCATGTGGCTTATTGGTTAGCATATTCTCCTTCCAGAGTCCCTATTTGGGTGGAATTTCCATGTTCTTTTTCTGTTTGCGTGGGATTCATCTGGGGAATCTGGTTTCTTACACAGTTCAAAAACATGTTGAGTAGGTAAATTGAATACTCTAAATTGTCCTGGTGAGTGTGGGTGTAAGTATGTATGTATTTGTGTGTCTGACTGTATCCCCAGATATGGATTGGGAGTCTTTGCTGGGCCAACACCTCAGTTTACAGTAAATGAAAACCCAAAAATCAGCGAATCAGTCAAATTAGAATATGTTATAAGACCAATTGGTACTTTTGGCAGTGTGGGCAGTGTGCCAAATCCTGATGGAAAATAAAATTCAACATCTCTATAGAAGTTGTCAGCAAAGGGAAGCTTGAAGTGCTGTAAGACTTTCCAGGAAAACACTGAACTGACTTTAGACTTGATAAAACACAGTGGATCAACACCAGCAGATGACATGACTCTCCAAACCATCACTGATCACCAGTAAATTTTGCATTCCATTTGGAAAAAAAAGAGAGCTGAGTCTGGAGGAAGAGTGGAGAGAAACACAGTTCAAGCTGCTTGAGGTCTAGTGTGAAGTTTCCACAATCAGTGATGGTGTGTTTGGAGAGTCCTGTCATCTGTTGGTGTTGATCCACTGTGTTATATCAAGTCTAAAGTCAGTGCAATGTTTTCCCAAAAAAATTTTTACAGCACTTCATGCTTCCCTCTGTTGACAACTTTTATGTAGATGCAGATTTCATTTGCCAGCAGGACTTGACACACTGCCCACACTGCCAGTTTTCTGAGATACTGATTTTTGGGTTTCATTGGCTGTAAGCCATAATTATCAACAATAAAAGAAATAAAGGCTTAAAGTAGATCATTGTGTGTGTAATACGTCTATATAATATATGAGTTATGACATTTTGAACTAAATTACTGAAATAAAGTTACTTTTCAATGATATTCTCATGTTTTGAGATGCACTAGTTTACCGGACCTCGATAATTCTGACGTGACTGAATGCAATCTAATCTTCACAGCAGTGTTCTAACATCTAGTATAAACTTTTAAAAGGATCTTCACCACCATCAGTTTTGGTTTCATACCAGCCTCAGATCAAAAACATAGATAGATAAACATAGGTACTGCATCACCTGACCCCAAAGGCAGCGAGAAAGACCCGAGTGAGAGAAAGAAATTTAATTAAAACACACAATTGGGCTTGGTGTTCCAACAGCTTGTTGCGCTTTAATAATTCACCGTTTGGTGAGGTGCTGGAGATGTGACGCCTGTGGGCAGCAGAAGGCTGTGAGGTAATGGACAGATCTGATGGCCGCACTCGGAGCGTGGGGACGAAACTGAGCCACTGCTGAAATGTAACAGTGAGCAGTGTGGGTCTAGCACAGGGAAACGGGAGCTGCACAGGAGTGACACAACCACATGTGCCAGCTCTTTAGACGGGCCTGATAAAAGCGGTACTCCAGCAAGTGTGTCGAGTTCCTAGAAATGATGAAATGGGGTTAAGCCAAGGTGAGAGGAAATGAGTCTAGCCTCAATAGGCAGTGCTTGAGCTTAAACTTGAATGGGCCTATCTGCTAATGAATTGATTTTAATGACATCACTAAAACAGGGCGTGCATAATGATTGCATACTAAAGATACTAATAAATAATACTGCACTAATACTGCACTGTACTGTTATGTATGCAAGTTAATACACAACAAAATATTACTGTGTTAATTGTCTTAAATCAGTCCTATAATATAGATTATAAACACAGCCTAAGAAGTATTATAACCACAATTCATAATTAAGCAATAAAACACAAGATGGAGTGTGTTATCACATGACCTCGAGTGTTCTATTGCTTTTATACAACAGTTTTTTTTTTAATGAATAAAGAAAATAAATCAAAGTACTTTAAGAAATTCAGTTTGAATATGCTTTAATATGGACGGTGCCTTCTGCCAAAAAGTAGTTCCACAACAACTGTAACAGAATTGAAACTTAACTACAAAGCGGTGTATGGTTCATACAGACTAACACCACGAACGTTAGCTTGAAATCAAAATTGGGAATGAGCGGAGATGGTAACGTAAGGAGCGTGAAATAACGCTATACTCTCCTCTCCTGCTTTGTGGAGTCGTCTTCAGGTGAATGCTGCGCATTTTTTGAGCATTTCTGCTTGTTTTGCTGGGTGGCGTTGGTTTTAGCTAGCCGGCTGGACTGTGGATAGGTTAGCGTAGCTTGCTTTAGTTCAGCATTAGCTTAGCGTAGCTTAGCCTAGCCTGGCTGGTTAGCGTTCTGGCTGTCAGACGGCAGTAACCGAGCGATTTTCTTTCCTTTTTTTCCACAAAAGACGAGTCAGCACTGCGGGCTGCTGGCGAGCGAGCCACGGCTGAGCGCTAGCCTGTGCTAAGCTAACGCTGCTGCGGGTGTCCTGTGTGTATACGCTGTTACTCGGCAACGCGTCGGCGAAGTGATACAAGTTTAGTGTGAGAAGGCCGTGATGTTATCACATATATCAGCACGGTTAGAACACTTCTCAACCAATCAGATTGTGAGGTCGGAACTAATTGTTGTGTAATGCATAATAAACATGCACACTTCAATTTAATTCAATTCTATTTTATTTATATAGCGCTTTTTACATAAAAATGTTGTAACACAAAGCAGCTTCACAGAGAAAAACAGATCCACGCCTCTTATGAGCCGCACCACAGAGATGCCAATTTTTATGGTGACACTGTGGCTAGAAAAAACTCATTTTTCCTTTAAGAGGAAGAAACCTTGGAAGGAACCAAGACTCAGTCAGAGGAACCCATCCTACTCGGGTCGACCCGCTCAGTACAAACAAATAACAAACAACAAACAAATAACAGAACAAAACAACAGAACAGAGAGATAATGTGAGCTATAGCTAATGTAACAGGTACTAATTTATGAATATATATAATATAAAAATGTGATGGGCACAAACTATATGAGCTATAGCTAATATAGAAACAGATTCTGGATGTGTTAATGTTGACATAGCCACTTTTAAAACCACGTTTATATGGTCTTGCATTTAAAGTATTATAATGTGTCTTAAAAACATTTATAAGTAATTATTTGACTTATATAAAGTATAAGTAATTATTAACCAATCATGCCAATTCTTCTTCAAAAGTAATAATAACTCAGCCCTATAATATACATTATAAACACAGCTTAAAAAGCATTGTGATAGCAATTCATTTAATGCATTCTAAACATGTGTACCATAGTTATGGCCATAATGCCTTGCATTTATAATGTATTATAATGTGTTATGATTGTTTTCATAGAGTCTTAAACACATGACATTTATAGTGCTTTATAGTGCTTTTAAAATACCTAAGCAGTTATAAAGCAGTTAAATGCCCAAACAACTTCAGAAACAGAATTATTTTGTTATTCTGTCTGGTACCTACTTATTTAACCAGTGTTTAACCTCACTCATACTTAAAAAGCTATATGATTTTCAAGATTTACATCCTGCTATCCTGTGACTTATGGCATGTTAGTGTATTAACTGAACAAGATTCCATTAAAAAAAATTTTTTTAATTTAAAGTATAAAATTATAAAAAGTATGTATAAGTTATATATATATATATATATATATATATATATATATATATATATATATATATATATATATATATATATATATTTTTTTTTATAGTATATATATATATTATTTTTATATAAAGTATATATAAAATTTATATTTTTTTAAATTATAAAAGTATAATATTGTGAAAATATAAAAACAAATGCCACCTGCAAAAATATGATACTTGCAATATTTAGTAGCAAATAAAATTACTTCCAAGGGTTTACTGCCTAGCTAAAGTTATGTAAGATAATATAAGATAATATAATATATAATATAAGATTAATACACCATTACATACTGTACTGTATATGTTTGTCCTTATCTTAAAACCCCAATCACTGAGCTAATATCATAAAGGCCTCAGGGTGATACTGGTGTATAATAAACTATGATATACTGTAGGTACATTCAGGGTTAAAGCATCACTTTCACAGTTCACCAGTGCCAGCAGCTGCACTGGTCCCATTACGAACACAACAGTCCACTGATAACATAAGAAAAGTTCCACTGACAATATACTGTAATATTCCACTGACTAAATAATATTCCACTGACAGCACAGCAACATCCCATTGACAACACAACAACAGTCCACTGATAGCATAAGAAAAGTTCCACTGACAATATATTTAAATTTTCCACTGACTACATAATAGACCACTGAAAGCAGAGCAACATCCCATTGACAACACAATAATACACTGATAACATAAGCATGATACACTGATAACCTTAGAACATTCACCTTTATAACAAAAGACACTGCTTATCACAAATAATACCAATCATTAAACAACATATGATTCCAAGATGAACCTAAAAATGATTTACAGGCAACATATCTCGAATACAAAAGGTTCTGACGATAATATAAAAACTTTCAGTAGAAATCATAAGATTCCTCTAATTCATAAGAAAAGGTTCTATGCATCGCATGCCGAATATACTCCCTAAACATATTCATAATACAGTATAATGTATTTATAAAGTCTTAAAAACATGGTTACACATATTTATAAAAATGTAGAACATATTATAGCCACGTTTATCATGCATTATGACCTGTGATTGTAACTAGAGCCGTTTCAAGGCATTTGAGGGCCCCGGATCTATCCATCCATCCGTCCATCCATCCATCTGTAAAAAAATAAGAGACCACTTCAGTTCTCAGTTTCTCTGATTTAGCTATTTATAGGTTTATGTTTGAGTAAAATGAACAGTGTTGTTTTATTTTATTCTATAAACTACAGACATAATTTCTCCCAAATCCCAACAATTCTTTTGTCATTTACAGCATTTATTTGCAGAAAATGAGAAATGGCTGAAATAACAAAACAGATGCAGAGCTTTCAGTCCTCAAATAATGCAAAAATGCGTCTTGGCATGTTCTCCTCCACCAGTCTTACACACTGCTTTTGGATAACTTTATGCCACTCCTGGTGCAAAAAATCAAGCTTGTGATCGTCCATCTTTTTTCAATTTGTTAAAATCAAAGAAACTCATAATTTTAAAGCTCTCTCTTTTTTTTCCCCAGAGCTGTATATATAAACTATCTAGTCCCAATATGAAAGTCTGTGACTTTACTTTAAGTGCACAATGGCATGTTATAATACATGATAAAAACACTATTTTAATATTTAATATAAGTATAATTAAAGAGTGCTTAAAGCTTATTATATAAGTAGGCATTTTTGTTAGTCATAATGCACTATGAAGGCTCAGACTAAAGCTCTTTGTATTGACATATAACACATTATAACCAAAGCTTATGATGCACTATGATCACAATTATGAACACATGGCTCGTATGTGTGTTGGATTTTAAATACATACCCAGTGTACCCATGCCTTATATGACTTATAAGACATGGGATTTGTGTAGATAGATGTGTTACTAAAAACCTTTGGTAACACTTTCTACGAATGTCATCTCTATGAACTCTATACACATATTCATAACACATTATAATGCATTCATTAGGCATTATAAGCATGGCTTTACATATTGATAAAACTCTATAATTCATCATAGCCATGTTTATTATGCATCGTGAACAGTGATTATAATGCATTAGTAGCTGTGTTTATAACATGTTATCAATACCAAGAAACTCAGACTTTTATCATGACTAAAACAGCTTCCAACTTATAAACACACCCTCAGTAATCCTATAAATATATTTTTAACCACTAATGAATTATACTTGTCTTGAATATCATATTAGTTATAGTCAATTATAATGTATTATAACAGGTCTTTGTGCGCTCTAAGTAAAGTGACAGACTTTCATTGTGGCACTAGATTTTTAACGATAGATATAAACTATTTTATCATGTATATCATAAGCGTAGCTTATAATGGAATTATGATCACAAGTCATAATGCTTAATAAACATGGCTATAGCGGGTTATGCATTTTTATAAATATTTATAGCCTTGTTTATAATGCCTTATGAATGAAAGGCCTTGACATGACAGTGAGGATTTATGACCCGTGTGCTGTTGTCACCTAATCCGCTGAAGCGTTGCGTTCCACAGGTACTGTATTTAGTTCCTCACACAACACATGCCTGAGATGAAAAGGAAGGACAGTAAATTCTCACTGGGTTTGACCTGCTAGCGGCCAAGATTTGTTATAAGCTAATGCACAGGGATCAGTATGTAACCTTACACAGAAATTAAACAATAGCAGCTGGCTAACCGGCCGCCTGCATAATGCATAAGTTCCTGCCACGCAGATCTCACTGTACCATTGTTCCCCTGTAACAGTTAAAACTTTTATGACTTTCGTCCCCTCACAGTAGATCAGGTGGCTGTGAACTGAATCAGATCAGAATAGTCACACCACGGCTTTCCAGGAACACTGCTCAACGTGTACCGCCGACGCGAAGCTCACACTTCAAATCCAGGGATGGAAAACACTTAACTGATTGTTCTTTGTTCCTAAACTTACGTAATGCTTCCGAAGATTTGTACTTTACCCACTTCTTAATTTTATTTTTCATACAGAATCGAACATGCTTTTGTGCTTTTACTCCAACAATTAGCAGAATTTACAGAATAAAATAAAAATATATGTACAGATTATTCCATATGTTTTCATTTGCGCCTTAATACAGCTCTCATTTAAGTCTTTGAGTCTTTTTCAGTTCAATGCAAAATTATACTCAAAGCTCATAACTGTGCTAATCCTCTTTGTGGGTTTCAAAGACCAGCACTGCTTATGACTGAAACACCATCAGACTTCCAAACCAGTTTGGAAAAGAAAAGGTGGTAATGAATGGTTACTCTAGTTTTTCTTAGCTATGTTTGTAAAATAATAAAATAAAAACAATAAAATGCCCGATAATTTTTCATTAATTTACTTGTTCTGAGTACATCCACATCCACACTTACACTGCTTTGCATCAAAGCCAAAAGGCCAGTATAGCAAACATGTAAAAAGTATAAAAAGCATGAACGAACACACTTTACATACATGCTTTAAAGTGTGGTCAAATGTTTATTTTTATTTTTGTCTGCTTATTTTAATAGTTTTAATGGACTTAGAAAAGGATATTGCTCCATTACTGTATTTTATACTTTTTGGTAAAATAAATAAATAAATAAATAAATAGGAAATACTTTTTATTAACTGACTTTTTTTTTGCACATTTTACCATTTTGACAATACCACTGAATTTAATTCAATGTAAAGTAACTGTGCTTAAATTGCATTAAAAAGAAAAAATATACTTTTAAATCAGATACCGATTCTTTTAAAATATAAATACATATTTACTTTATATTAAGGCATCATTCTTTTTTTTGGGAAGTATTCAGAATAATGAGCTTTTTTCAGGGCTTTTCAGTAATTGGCTTGTTAGGATCTACTAGGCAGGTCAAGAATTGTCATAAGAAAAGACATAGCTTTTCACAGTTCACGAAAAGTTACTGAAAGTTCAGAAGCTGCATACAGACAGACTCCCCAAGTCTATTTTTATTATAAAATTGTTATGAATCAAGTTTGAGAATGTCCATAAAAGGTCCTTCATTTAACCAAGTTTAAATTTTTAAGCTGTGTTCTACATTTATTAAAAGGGAGACTAAGTTGTCATGATGTTCACTCCTGATCACAGACTCCTGATGTAATGATTGCCACACTATCAGCCCTCCAAACCAGTTACTGTAAAAAAAAGAAAAATGAATAGAAATAGATTAAGTTGTTAAGTGTTAATGCACAGTAACTTTATTTGATAACTTTTCTGTAATAAATAGAGAAAAATGCCCCATAGTTTTTTCATCTGTCGACTCTCTAGGTAGGTCAAGAATTGCTGTCAGAATGATAACCTAAAGAACATTTTTTGTCACTTTTTTGCACACTTTTTCATACTTAACACCATTTTAGGGGTGTGCCATATTGTATTGTACACAATAATTATGGCCAACATTTTTGAATATCGTGGACGATATTATACCCTGAAATATTGTGCTATGTCACCCATCCCTAATTATCACATCAGAGTACTACTTTTTTTTTTTGCTGTTTTTAGTGAAAATAATACTTCACACTGTTATTTCACACTTATTTCAAATTACAGATCTACTAGAGAGAGATTATATCTGTCCAGTATCATTTATTTTACTTTAATCCTGGATATATGGAGATATTTGGAGTGCATTAATAATATCATAATGACATACTGGATCATTGTTTACAAATCTGATAAAATTCTTGTATTTTTTTTATATCTCAGTTAGGGGTGTGCCATATCGTATTGTATGCAATAATAAAATTTAATTTTCATTTTTTGCAGTAGAGTATTCTTGAAATGTTGGTATTATTTTAGGATTATATCACCCACCCCTACACCACTTTGCTTAATATTGCTTACAGTAAAGTTCAATTCACTTCAAAAATCATTTTAGTCTTTTGTTAGTTGAGTTTTTCCTTTTTTCAGCACTCTGCAAAATGATACTCAAAGCTTATGACTGTGCTAATCCTCTTTGCGTAAAGACCAGTACTTCTTATGATTGCCACACCAGCAAGCCTCCAGCTAAACCAGTTAGAGGAAAGAAAAACAATGATAAAAATGATCAACATTGTTATATGTGGAATTTAATATCTCAAAAGCTTTGCTTTTACTTATTAATTACCTGTACAATTACACAGCTAGGCCTGTTATAATATTCTTTTTGGATGATAGACTGTATTGTCTTTGATATCATTTTATTTTGTTTATAGTTGTAATGCAGATGTGTTGATGATAAATAATGCAGCTAGATCATAAAGACCAGCTGTAGGGTGTTTAAGCTGGTCTTCGATGGTTAAAGCTGGTCATACAGAGGGAAACATACTAGCCTATATGCTGGTAAGCTAGCTAAAAACCTTTTAGAACTTTTTACTCCTGACTTGTGAGTTTTTGCACACTTTTATAAATTGTGCACCATTTTGATAATATGTGAATTTAATATAAAATGCTTTAATCCTTAGATGCAAGAGACTGAACCCTACACTCTTCAATAAGTGGGTCAAAAAAGACCAAGGTTGGAATATGTCTTTATAATAATTTTAGCATTTTGGTCATGTTTTATATTATGGTCCACATGAGAAGGATTTTATTTTTCACTTTTAAAACATTTTTTTCAATTCTCACAACATTTTGATTTCAGCGAGTTTTGAAATAAAAAAGGCACATTTTGTGATAGATGATAAGAAACGCATACTTCTTCACACAATATACATGAATAAAACACACAATGGTTCCCATGAAATTCTATAGGAAATGATATACAGGAAATTTACCAGAAATGAACAGGTGAATGAATCTGGTAACAGAAATGAATCTGCAGAGGGTTTGTTTTTAAATACCTTTACTTTTAAAAATAACAAAAAAGCATTTTGTTTGTGGTGTTCGAACTTTTGCATATACCTGTTGCATGTAATTAGGGCTTGCATCATGCACCATGCATCAGTAATAAAATAAAAAGTCAACCCTTATCAAATTGACCTCTTACATCTATATAGTTATTTTTGTTCAATAGGGCTGCAACGATTAGTCGATATAATCGACTAATTTTGTAACAGTGCTGCATTACTCACTCAGATTACACTCAATTTAGTCTGTGTCTTTAAAAGTGCCCAAACGCAACAGATTATATATGTAAATACTAAATATCAGTACTTTCCAGGTTTAAACAACATCTAGACATTTAAATGCATTTTAAATCTCATGTTCAGCTGTTTCTATCGTTTTTAGAGATGGAGGATCTAATAGAAAGAATCGACTTGAATGACTAATCGACTAATCGAAAAAATAATCATCAGATTAGTCGACTACCAAAATAATTATTAATTGCAGCCCTATTGTTCAGTATGTTTAATTCTAGATTTTTTTTACTCTAATATATATTTTTACTTTTTACAGTATTCACAGTATCAACCTTTTATCTTATTACATTTTATCTTATTATCTATGCAGGCTGTTTGCTTTTAACCTCTTTTTTGTCTAAATCTGAAAAGTGGTCTGAAAGAGTACATCGTGGATCAGTATAGGATGGGACGCTCATTAAAGTTTCAGGTCGCCTTAATCAGAAAGGTGAGCCTGACACTCCTTTCTTGGTATGAGTTTATGGTAACAATGAAGCGAGTGGCCATCAATTATTGACTGGCAGTAAAGCAGACAAGTAAAGGACACCGCGCTGAGCGTTTGTATCTGCAGCTCATCGCCACGGCAGAAACGACACCCGGCCCTGTCAACAGACCTGCTAATTGCCGCCCTGGGCACAAAGAAAATTTGGTCGACATGGCTTCTTTAGGTCATTCTTTTCGGGGCCTTGGCTTGGGCTGCTTTTCAGCTCGACCTGAAAGCTAGGTTTCGGTTACAGGCTGATAATCCAAGCCCCTCCGCGCTTTGTCCTTCTTTAAGATTCCTCTGCCTCCTTGCATAAATGTTAAATGCTAGGTGCTCAGCCCAGGCGTCCTGATGCTATCTATCTGATACTGTTTACAGTCAACAGTATCAAAGTTGAACCACCGATACAGGCCTGGAGGAGCACAATGGGGTTTATAGTTGTTATAAATATTTATCAGAAACAGTAAGTGAGGTGAAACAGTGTACTCTGACACTTAGACTGCTGCCAAATGCAAGCAATACATTCTACTACAACTATCTCACTCAGTTTAGCGCTATCTGATACATAAGGATCAAACGTGACACCCGACTTCAGTTCACATGTACCTGATGAACCAAATGATTCAACAAAATATCTTTTGACAGTTTTCCTTCAGTGGCCATATTTGGTCTGTTCATAGGTGTAGATGTTAGCAAGATATGCTAACACCTTGTAGGAAGTAATGTAGACAAGTTTGGTTAGTTTTTAGCACCTTAGCACTGATGCTTCAAGGCTAAAGTAGCTAACAAACAATGTAAGTTTGTAATGTTGTAATGTAATGTAATGTCGCTTCTAAAACTGCTCAAACCATTTAAGCTGGTTTTAAGATGGTCAACTGGTTGACTAGCTTAACTCTTGAGTTTAGGATATACTGTTTGTCCAATTTATCCAAGGACCCTACACTGGTAAATTAGCTGGTAAACCAGTTCTTGACACAAACTACGTCCCCAAAACACAAAATGCTGGTCAACCAACCTGAGCACTCTGCTGAAAAATCCAGCTCAATTCAAGCTCTTGTTGGTTTGGATGACTTAAGCTCTTTGATGGTCAAGGGAGCTGAAAAGTTGGTCATTCAGGTAAAAACATACTCTAAACTGGCAAGCTATCTGGTTAACCAGGTCTTGGCACAAATACCGCTCAAAACACAACCCAGACAAGCAAAAGTCAAATGATTCAAGCAGAAACTGTTACAAAATATAATTTTATCACTGGAACCTACACCTGAACCTAAACCTAAACCTTTTTACTACTATTCCTAACCCTAACCACAAAATAATGTGAAATACTGAAATAGTGATTCTCTATACATTTCCACTCAATTAGAAGCTCCATAACAGAAAAAACAGCTAAAATTAGCTGTAGCAACACTGTTTTCTCAATTCTTTTTCAAGTACTGTATATTTCTCACGAAAAGGCACACTTAACATCCTTTAATTTTCTCAAAAATCATCAGTACACCTTTTAATCCAGTGTGCCTAAGTATGAAAGTGCAGTGTAATAAAGAAGTTTCAGTTTAGTCCTCCAGCACTGGGTCTGGAGTAGCATTAGCATTAGAGCTAACCGCTATTTCCCTGTTCCCGGCTAACCGCGCTAGCGGTCAGAAGGAAGTATATCGGACTGTAGTCTGCGTGTTTATCTTGTTTAAACAAGCTACGTGGCACGATCCGCTACCTAATATCGCCCTTGGCTTACCGGAACACTCAGAGTTCCTCAGTGTAGCTCTATTGGGCGATCTGTAAATCTAAGCTTACTGTAAATAAACAGAAGCACTTTACTACACCCATTACATAAACAGTTTCCAGGAGAGAAATCTGTGTAGATTTACATCCAGCGCTCGTTTGACTTTAAAATAAAGTCTTTTATTATTACAGTTTTGTTTACTTAGCTTAGCTTTACTTAGTTAGCTACTCCCCCACCCCACCACCACCCAGCAGAGAGACCTGCTGAATTAGAAGTTCCTTGTAGTGTCTCTAATGTGCCTTATAATCCAGTGTGCTTTATGTATGAAAAAAGACCAGTTAATAGACATTAATTGATAGTGCGCCTTATAATCCGGTGCGCCTTATAGTGTGAAAAATACAGTAACTGGCAGACAGGTTGTGTGTATTTGCGGATAGTGTGTAGCCGATGGGACCTATGTATATTCTGATATGTATACACAATTTAAACAATATGCACACCTAAATCATTACCATGCAAAAAAAAAACTATTAGATCTATTAGAAGCTCCATAACAGAGAATCACCAGATCAATTAAGCTGTATTTTTGGGGGGAACACTTTACCCCTATTTTAAGTTTGTCTCAGATATCAAGCAGCATATTTGTAAATATTTCCTGTAATAAATTTCTGTGTATGCATGTATATTATAGGAGGAGTTTAACTCTTCAGATACCTGGATCTTATTATCACCACTAAAAAACTGCAAGGCTGCAAGTTTCTAAAACCATTCTTAGTAGTTCTTTTTTTATATTATTATTATTATTTTACATTGTAACTTTTTAGTGATGCATGAATGATTTTAGTGATTTAGTGGAACTGAATTTTATTTGGTACCACTTTAAAATAAGACTACCTTTATAAAGGGTTTATAAATGGTTTACGATTAGTTTATTAATGGTAAACTAGGTTGTAAATTAATAATCAGTTATAACACATACGTAGAAAGGGCAACAATATAAATGGCTGTGGGTTCACTATTTGGCAAACAACAGGTCATTGTTGCCCTTTCTGGGTATGTGTTATAACTGATTGTTAATGATTTTTAAGGCATTTACAACCTAATTAGTAACCATAAATAAACTAATTGTGAACCATTTATAAACCCTTTATAAAGGTAGTCTTATTTTAAAGTGGTACCTTTTATTTAGTCCTCTATCTAGTTGATAGAATAGATGCTTATGTAGTTTCTATAACAGTATGATGTTCTGTTATCCATAAAAAATGGACAAAAGTCCTGACAAAATTGAGACCTTGATGCTATTTTTGTATTCTCTCACCTTCGGTGACAGTAAAACTGATCTGTGTTCCCTCACATTTTCTTGTGTTCTCCCTCCATCTCTGTTTCCCTGTCTCACTGAGCGTTCTGCTGCGTGGGGCAGACTGTCTCCACAGTCAGAAATAATACCGCACACTCACAGCCGTCCTGCTCGCATGCCCTTGTCACACGACACCCGCTGTACTGTCCGAGGAGTCAGCTCGGACCTGCCATCTCCCCTTTCCTTCCTGTTTACAAGCCATGTTTACTGACCCCTCAGGGGTCACGGATCTGTTGTCTGTTCAGTCAGACTAGAGTTACACCGAGTGGCTTCCCCGACCTTACACACCACAACCCCACCACAGCAAGACGGAGGTTAAACGCTCCAAAAAAAAGTTTTTTAGGTTTACACTTTTGTAACAGAATCTGTGCCCCTGTAATTGTTTTTAAAAGTCACAAAATGAATTAATGATTTTTTTGATACATACACAATATGTTTGCCAGTGTAAATCAACACAGTTAGTGTCAATCTAGCAAACTGTGTCTTTGGTATTGTGAGGGCACAAAAAATCCACCTTGTGCGGCTTGAAATGCAGAAAAGGCATGTCCTACTTCTCTTAATTAATCATGGGTGTGTTTTGGGCGTAACTTGAAATAAACCAATCAGTGTGGCAATTATCATTCCTTTAAGAGGCAGGTGAGCTATGACTTTGGCATGTTCGTATGTTAACAGCGCAGCACTTTGCGTGTCACAGCAGAGGAAACTGCTGTGAAGGTATGCCAGTAGCTAAGAAGCTCACCTCCAGACCACCAAACCCATCAGTGTAGATTTATTCCTACACTCAGACACTATTTTAAGGGCGCGGGGGTAAGACGTGCAAAATAGACTATTGAGGGTGTCTACAATAGCAAAGAGCATCACGAGCAACACAAACAGTGCCGATTTAGCATAATGGGCCAGTTCCCTACACAGGGATTGAGCCTAGTCTTGGACTACAAAGAAAAAATGGTCTAAGAAAAGGTATAATATCGGGAATTAACCCTATAAATGTTAATTATCACTGGGAAATGTATTGTATACTGTACATAAAAAGGTATTATATAAGGTATTATTATCGTATATCTATAAAATATACTCAACTGTATATGTACACATGTTTGTGGACACTCTTTCTAATACATGTATTTAGCTACTTTAAACGCACACGCACGCACACACACAAACAAACACACACACACACAGCTTAGTTTCAATAGAGAATTATTAATTATTTGCAAGAATGCGACTGTGGAGAACATAAAGTTAAAACTGCATATTGGCATTTTTTTTTTTGACAGTAATGTTAATTAATGTACACTGTCCCTGTTAAATAAACTATTAAATAAATAAAATGTATTTCTAACTAAAAGTTTTAAGAGTTCAGAAATCAATATTTGGTGAAATAACCCTGGTTTTTAAAAAAATATTATTTTTAAGTGGTGTCTTATTTTTTCCAGAGCTGTATAGTTCATATATATATATATAGTTTAATGGATCTAGTGACAGGTGCTGCCACTAGACTCATTTTTGGGAGACCAAAACACACATGCGGTATAATAACCACACAGCAAATGACAGGACAGTCAGTGTAATGACTATTATTACATGATGCTCTGACCAGAAAGAGGGGATAACTGTTAGGGTGTGACTTGAAAATCAGGTAAGCTGTAAAACGGCATGCCTCAGATCCAATTTTACAAGACCACACAGTTCAGTTCCTTCTTTTTTTTTTAAGTATTCAGTTCAAACTGCTAGTTAGATAGTCAGTTGGGCTTCCAATAAATAAATGATGAATCTTTACAGGAGCTTTTAGCTACAACCAAGAGGGTTGCATTGAAAGCAGTGAGTAGCTAGCAATATATGTTGCTTTCCTAATTCATTTTAGCAGATATCTCAGTCATATATGTGTGGGAGAGCAATTTTTGGACCACTGATGGCAAAAGTGTTTTTTTTTTTTGCTCATTAAGCTACAGAGTTAATTTTTCACACACATGCTAATTTTTCACACATCACTCTTTTTTGCTTTTTCCCCTTATTACTACTCATTAACCAATGCACCCATTCTTTACTTTTTTCGTATTTAGAGTAGCGTATTTTTCTACTTTCTAAAGGTATTGTAAGAAATGCTTATATGTATTGTTTATATAACAGGTGATATTTCCAGTTAGATCATACGTGTGGACCAGCTAGCTTTCAGCTACAACTAACTTGGTATCATTGATAGCAGTGGCTGAGCTAGCAAGATATTTTGCCCTGATAATTACTGTATTTTTACTGTATAATTGCCTGCTAATTGCGCTAAGTGCTAGCTCTTTGGCCATTCAGAGGTGAGTATATCGGACTGTAGTCCGTATATACTACAGTATATTCACTGTGTTAAAACAAGCTACGTGGGTCGAACCGCTAGCTGATATCACCCTGGCCTACCAGAACACTCAGGGTTCCTCAGTGTAGCGCTCTTTCTAAGAGTGGAAAAATGCTAGTTGATTTAAGCATCCATTGGTCCATGTTTGCTTGTCCTAATACCTGGGTGTGGTGTCTGATGTCCTTCTGAGTCCTCTAATTTAAGGCCCATTTTTCATTCTGTTGGGATTTAAACCTACAATGAAGTGGGTGTTAGAAAACAAGTACATATGCATAAAGTTTTAAGTTTTAAGAGAATAACCCTGGATTTAATCACAGTTTTCATGTATCTTGTCATGTTCTCCTCCACCAGTCTTACATACTGCTTTTGGATAACTTTATGCCACTTCTGGTGCAAGTATTTAAGCAGTTCAGCTTGGTTTGATGTCTTGTGGTCATCCATCTTCCTCTTGATTATATTCCAGAGGTTTTATAGAAATATATATAAAAATAAAATAAAAGAAACTCATCATTTTTAAGTGGTCTCTTATTTTTTCCAGAGCTATTGTATATATATAGTTTAATGTATCTAGTGACACAGGAAAATCCAGTGTTTTTTTTCAGTAGGTTTGTTCATTCTGTGGCATGTTAAAACCTTTACAGTAGTTGTTACATGGAATAATTTGTTATCTGGATTTCTGTATTTGCTTCTAATAAAATGTGGTCTGGTTGTTTATAGTTAAATACAGTTATAAATAAACACAATTTAACTAAACTTGTCTTTTATTGAGCACATGGAGTAAACATAGTAAACTTCTATCCAAAAAACATTGCAGCACATGTGTTCTCAAAAATATACGAAGAAAAGCCCTGAAGTTATCCAGATTTCCGTCAAACGGGCTGCACACATTGTCATGCTCAATGCTTGAGCAGTTCTTAAAAGTAAGATACATGCAGGAAAATAATATTTGTGTAACACATTATGACATAAATATAAGAACATAAACACTGAAACTTACGCAGTAAATGTAAAAATATCACATATATTTTATATTCAATATAAAATGTAAATGTTAATGTGTCTATAGCTGAAACCGAAGAATTGGACCAACCATTCCAATTGCTATGGGCATCCAGATACTGTGAGTAAATGCAGATTTGGACTGTTTGTACTTTGTACTGACAGTTTCTGAGAGTGTGAATTAATAGAAATTATCAAATGATAATCCCAACAGTAGTTACACTTCTCTTTTAAGAGTGTTAAGAATGCTTTGCCTTCTCATGTAACATTACTGTATTGCAGATACAGTATTTGCTCTTTACAAAGTAACTGTTTTTAAAAATTCTTGGTTTTCTGACCACATTCACTGTATTTTTTTTCTACCACTTTAAAGCAGCTGCCAATTTCACCTGCAGCTAAATCTAGGTGTCTGTATCAATAACAATACAGTCTGAGAAACATTTCCTCTCATACAGTGAAAACCTGAACAGTTGTGGCCTTGTGGGCGAGCTGCCATAGATGATGTGGCGTTGCTGAGACTCCGGAGTCCAATCAAATGGAGTGCACCTTTTTTAATAAGCGGCCATTAAACCATTATCATCGCACTGCTGTTATTGCATTCTCCGCTAAGCTTATCCCCCATCTGCGGTGCTGGAGAGCGTCTCAGTGTACTACATGTGTGGCATTTCTTTTTTAACTAAAAAGAAAGTAAAGATGTATTTGTCCTTGTTGTTAATTAAGTGAATTATGGCAGCATTTTATTGAATGGAGATTTATTTATATTTATATTTATATTCTACTGCTATGTTATCTCTTTAGTTATATTCTTATATATATATTATGTTTATCTCTGAAGATAGCAGGCTCTTTTATTCTGTGTTGTTACAACCCTAATTTTATTGTACTGCGAAATGATTTACAGAGTCTTACAAGCAACAACTCTGGCTTTACAAACACATTACAAACAGATAAGCATTTAATAGTATGGACATACTATTAACTCTAACTATGGCCAAGAGTTGCACATATCAGTCTCAAACCTTTATCTTTCTTCTTTCTGGATGCAGCTACTTTTGCAACTAATTCCTTGACAATGTGCATATTATAACAAAATGGTGCCAAGAAAGGTGCAATTCAGCACCTTCTTCATACTGTAAATACCACTTAAACAAGCGCCAGCCAGCAAACCTGCAATTGCAGGTTTCCACTCACCCTGTGGGTAAACGTCACTTGAACTTACTATAACATTTATACATCAGGGTCAGTCGCTCAGGTTTCCACACCGCTTAGCCTATTATACTGTGTTTCCTGACCACGTCACTTTACGCTTTAACAGGCCGTGCTTGTCCACCGCATCAAGCCTTCTTAGTTACTGTTTCGCATGATCAGGTTAAGGCTGTTCGCTGTGGCCTGCAGGACACAGCCCTTTTTTTCTTTTTCTTTTTTTGCTGATGGTGATGTTTTTGGAGTTAACACAGTGCATACCATTGAAATATACAGTGCAGTATTCTACAGTGCAGAGTCTCAATGTTCTCAAATAAACACCATAAACAACAACTTTTAGAATGTTTAACCATTTATTTATTTAATTAAAATCATGTATTTCATGTTACTTGTACATTTGGGGGATTTTTTTTTTTTAGCCCTCTCTTTACAGGTTGTTCAAAAATCATAAATTATAAATTGTGCTGGCTGCTTTGTGACCAGGGGCTTCCAGAAAAAAAAGACCAAAAACAGTAGACATGTACATGATGATCTGTGCTGAAAATCCAATCCAAGCGAGAGGGGAGGACCCAGGAGCCGCCTGACCGTTCAGGAGAGAACCATGGCCTGGAATTCTGTCAGAAAGAGAAGAAAGAAAAACAGGTCAGATTCAAATGAATTAACAATACAAATCTATCCAAAGCTCTGCCCCCAAATGTGTTCTTTCCTAGACTTGGTTTTGAGCTTGTGGTTTTGAGGTTGTACTTTAAACTTTTAACCTTGCCCATTCCCATTTAAAATAATTTATTTAGGTTAGTATATTTAGTGTGTGACAACACAACATTGGTTTTCTGGAGCTGGAGATTACTTGTGGGTCGGAGGGGTTCGGCTTAGTCGCTTGCTTGTCGTTCTTAATTTCTGTTTCAGCAAAAATAAAATATTATATTCAGGTCAAGCTCATTGATTGGCCTGGCATAGTACACAAGACCAGTCACAAGACCAGCAAAGCTAGCAGGTGGATTAGCAAGCTAGTTAATGTGAGTGAAATTATATGTTTTAGTCTTATTGTATGAGTTTAACCCATCATGGTTAAAAGGTTAAAAACAATTTAAGCCTATCAGCCATTTCACAGCTACATTGCAGCTACAAGGCTTGGTAAATGTTTTCGAATGCTTTCAGTAGAAATTTAGTTGTGGTGCAGCAAATGTTTCTTATAGATAAGATATTTAGGGTTTTTTTGCCATATTTTTAGGAGATGCATAAAATAGTTGCTTTAAAATTTGTTCTGTTAGCATTTGAAAAGAGCTCTATTCATTTAACTTAACAGGTTATTTTATTTAACCTTAATAAAAAATATTGGAGTCATTTAATTCTGTTCAACTCTTTAGGATTAAGCTGGCAGCAGAATAACAAACAAACAAAAAAATTAGTCCATGATGCTCTTAATAAATGCTATTTTTATTTACCCTCTGCTCCGATTTTGCCATCGTTGTCATCGTCAGCTGCTGATAGGAAGTTTTTGGTCTCTTTGTCGGTCAGCACACGGGCTCCAGGTGAAAACCTCTGCAGGAAGAATCTATAAACACAGTCAGATTTTACGTTAATACACTTCTTTGTTGTCCAGCATAGAGAAATATAAGAAGATCTGAAATGGTTCTTTCTTTAGTTTTCTCAAAATAGTGAAAGTCTACAGTCCAAAGAAAGGCAGCACTACTAAACAAGAAGTGTGAAGTAGTTTTACAGTAGGTGATCCTTTCAAAAATGTCTCCCTTATAAAATGTTTGGGTTTAGTGTCTCCGACATTGTGTTCTTTCAATGGTGAAAAGCCTAAGTTATGCTAGACCTAAACTATGTAAAGATGTCATCACTCCTCATTAGTGTATAAAATGTGTCTAAAAGCTCTCAAAAGTTCATACTTGAGTTCTTCCTCCTCAATGTAGCCACTGCCATCGTTGTCGAGAATGCCAAAAACAGTCTTCACTTCTTGGGGACTTTTCTTGGTGAGACCACACAGCTGGAAGAATTTCTTGTGACTGAAAGAATCTGGTGCTTTATGTGAAACAAGAAAAGAAAATTTAAGTTAATAAAAATGAAACTAAAGCAGGTGAAACAAGTATATATAATATATAAAGGCTGCCAAACTGTATTAATGAAGCTGCTAATGCTATACAGACTTATATACAGACCTATACAGAAAGCATATCTTTTCATTAATTACGGTTATAAATAGAAGATAAGCTAATGTGATCAGCAGAGCAGCCTGATAATAACTAATAACACTAATAACAGTAGTTGAATGGGTTCATATTTTAATTATTAGCCATTAGGAGGCTCAGGTACGTGCTTATACTTTAGCCAATGCACCCATTACAATTTACTTATCTAGCTAATGAAAGAGCTCTAGCCAAATGATATCGCCTGAGGAAAATCGATACCTTGGCAGTCCTTGAGGGCACTGTCGATGGCATCAGCGGAAAGGACAGATGAGAGCGACATAGTCCTGAGGAACAAGCCATGTGAATTATTAACACATTTCCAACTGGATACCTTTTTGAAGCATCACCATCATAAAAACAACACTCTTGCTTAGCCTACTAGCTTGGTCTGTGTGTACAGGTCTACTCTTTGTATCCATTAAAATGCTAATGATTAAAAGTAAAGGGGTTGTGGTACATTTAATATACATTAATAATATACATTATTATACCATATACTATATCATATTTATACTCTAACCAATTAAAAAAAAACAATTTATGGGAAATGTTTCAGTCAGATAGCATGTGTTTAGCTAAAAGTGAGTTAGCTAGCTAGTTAGCCAACTAGCTAACCCAGCTCCTGAAGAGCTACTAAGTGGGAAAAAATGTATTTTCATCAAAGGAACAAGCAAATAAATGATTATATGAAACAAAACAAACAACTAACTTTCACTTGAAATTTACTGAGAAACATTTTTATTTGAGTTTTATCAGTGCTATATATGTGAAACTAGCATGAAGGATTCATAATAGCTAGCTAATAGCTAGTTAGGTACACAGTTAGTGAACAGTAGGCTTAGTACTCTTTACTTCAGCTTTAAAATCTTAATGTCTTATAATTACACACTCTAAGAAAAAGCTGTCTTCAGCTATACTAAATGTAAATGTAACAACAAGGTTTGTTGTCTCTTGTAATGCCTGAAATCTATGTAGCTTGCTTTAAAAGTAGTGAGTTAACAAATTAGCAGAAAAGCTATAAAAAACCAACATGAAAATGGATAAAAAAATACAGCTCAAGACCAGCTTTTGCTAGATTTTGGTGTGAAAGTTTCTCAAATGGTTAGCCAGCTCCTGACTAGCATAGTGTATGTAGCATTTGGTATTATTTGATAATATTTGGTCATGCTGCTCAGTAAACTAGCTTGGTTAGATTCGAACCATTGTTTCCTGTACACCAGATAAAATATCAAACTAAAGAAAAAACCAAAACATAGCCTGGTCAAAGTGCTGGTCAAAATCTAAGCCAGCTTAAAAGGTTAAACCTTCTTGAGCAGCTTTAGCTGGCCATGCTGTTTCTTTTCATAAAGGATATAAAGCTATAAATGAGCTTAAATAATTATGAAGAAAAGGAGAAAAAGCAGAAGGGACAAAAGAAGAGAAATCTAGGAAATAAATAGAGAAAGAAAAGTTTGAATGGAAAAATAAAAAAGGGAAAAACAAAAGGGACAAATGAAGAGAAATCTAGGAAATAAATACAGAAAGAAAAGTTTGAATGGAAAAATAAGAAAAGGTAAAAAAATTAAGTATTTTCTTTAATTGCAAACAACAAAAATGTAACAAAAAATACAAAAAAGGGAGAAAAAGAATAATAAGGAGCCTGCATTAGACAGCCAGAGTGTCCCCATATGCCCCGTTTGTCTCTGTATGCCCTGTCCTCCTCTTGTGTGCAAGTGTATGAGTGTATATGTGTGTGTAAGTGTGTATAGGTGTGTGTGAAGGCAGTGGAAGGCAGACTTACCCGGTGCAGTAGGCTCGTGCAGGTGATCCAGATGAGAGGTAAGGCTGTGTGGTGAGCGCTGTCTGTCAAACAGGGGATTTATATACGTCTGATTGCAGCGACAATAGGCAATTCTTAAGTTACCTGTCTGTGGATCAAATTCGACCTGCCAGGCCCGGCTCAAATTTCCTGCCTAACTAATTAACCTTTACTATTTATAACCAGCCAGCAGTGCAGAGGTGTGGACAGGAGTGGGTATAGGTCAGTCCTGACACCCTCTTTTACAGGAAAATATGAAATAATAAGTGCTGTGTCTCTTTTGCCTTTTCATTTGCCATGTCCCTCCCATCTGAGTTCATCATAACCACACACACACATACACACACACACACACACACACACACACATACAAAACCTCACTTCATCCATTCCTGCATCACTGCCTCTTTGAACCCACTGACTCCACTCCTCCCTCCCCCAACAGTTTTCTTAATACTGTTGGAGCTATTGCCTATTATGTAATTAGTCTTCTGGAGTAACTGAATGGTACTAAACCTACTTTATGAATCTATTCATTATCCTTTATAATTAAGCATTTTCATACCCTGTAGCAACAACACTGTCAGAAAAAAATGTTACAAAACTAGGATATGTCTTCAGTACCATCAGTTAAATCTCATATTTGTATCACATTCTATTGCAGTTCCCTACTGTTCCCTACAGTTTAAGGCCACAACTGAATCTAAACTGAATTTGCACTTTGGTAAACAGATTGTAATTGTATAGTACCTTCTTTTCTGACAGTGTAAATGTTTTTTTTTTTTTTTTTATCTCTGAAAGATACAAAAAAGAAAGCTTAAATAACTGGCTAAATATATCAGACACATACAGATATACAGCTCTGGAAAAAAAAAACAAGAGACCACCTAACTTTTTTTTATTTTACCAAATTGAAAACCTCTGGAATATAATCAAGAGGAAGATGGATGATCACAAGTCATCAAACCAAGCTGACCTGCTTAAATTTTTGCACCAGGAGTGACATAAAGTTATCCAAAAGCAGTGTGCAAGGCTGGTGGAGGAGAACATGCCAATATGCATGAAAACCTGTGATTAAAAACCAGGGTTATTCCACCAAATATTGATTTCTAAACTCTTAAAACTTTATGAATATGAACTTGTTTATTTGCATTATTTAAGGTCTGAAAGCTTTGCATCTTTTTTGTTATTTCAGCCATTTCTCATTCTCTGCAAATAAATGCTCTATGAAAATTTGGGAGAAATGTTGTCCGTAATTTATAGAATAAAACAACAATGTTCAGTTAATTTAAACATATACCTATAAATAATAAAATCGGAGAAACTAACTCAGAAATTAAAGTGGTCTCTTAATTTTACCCAGAGCTGTATATATACACCATATTACATCTGAAGAAGTTAAATGTGGAGCTATTTATCTGGCCAGTATTTATTTACTTCTTGGATGTAAATGTATGTTTTTAAGTTATATATGATAACATAAATATATCTATATAAACATATATAAACAATAAATTGTAGTTCGATGAGTTTCTTTGCTTAACTTTGCTTAATCCATACTTCTTAATTATAATTATAACTAACTTTATTAATGTAAAGATTTGCTAGTGATTGCAACTATAGCTTGATTGAAAAAATAATACATTCTGACTATTGATTACTGCACTTATGGTCATTAAGTTTTTTTAGTTGCATTTTGCTATAGTTATATAGTATTTTATATGCACACATACACTGTTGAGATAAATAATCTAGATATAAAAGGTTTAAACCTGCTAAACTCACTTTTTCTCAGTCAGATTGCGTTGCTTCGCATCTAGTTACCAAATAGTAACTTTTAGGATGTAATATGTAATATAATGTAAGTCATTAAAAGTTGTTTTTGTGCAATAAGGAGTTTAGTGTGGTGCAATTCCATTAAAAAGGCCAGGTCATGTTTTTTTTTTCTTTATTAAAGTCATCTTGACTATCCAATGTTATGTTAATAATCTTTTTTAGACCTATCCTAATGAGATGAGACCTAATGAGAGAGAATGTGTTGTCAATATGTTACTGTGCGCACTATAAACAGTCCATGTCTACTGCAAAATCTACAGGAATAGTGTGAAAATATTCAAGAGCTTCCCAAAATGCAAAATGTACAGCGTGTTGCAGCATTACATATGCATTACACACTATTTCTGTTTGTGTAGCTCAATAAATGTGAGCATGAGTTGCATATCTATATCTGTCGTCGAAATTCATAATCATTTATTGTTCCTAGTAACCTTTATCTTCCTTTCACTCTTTCTGTGTGTGTGTGTGTGTGCCATAAATCTTCACACGCAATCTTTTATCTTTTATATCCCCCAAATCAACCACCAGATCTATTATTTATTTATCTATCACTTGTGTTGTTTTAATTCCCAATTAAATTTAGTCGTTCCTAAATTAATCATTTTGTTCCACGCTCTCAGATCCAACTCTTAGAACAGATGTAGCCCTACTCTCTCTCTCTCTCTCTCTCTCTCTCCCTTCCTCACACATGCATGCACCCATACTAGTGCATTACTTAATCACAGAATATCATAGCAGATTATCTCTCTCATCTCAGGCTCAATAGGGCAATAAACACATAAACGCTTAACAACGTTTTCTTTCCACTGTCCTGCTGATTCAGGGACGTCGGGTCACGTTTTTGCCAGCGCCCAGCTGCACTGTGTATTTTGGCATGCTGTAATCAGTGTCCACAATGCACCTGCCAAGAGCATTTATTATGGAAGAGGAGCAGGTCAAGTTGCAAGTCGACTCACCAATGATAAATGAACTCCTACAGAGTTAAATTAGACTCGGTTTACTTCAGCTGGATTTGATTCAACCCTGGCGATTGCGTCGCGTTTATGTGCTTATGTTCTTCTGTGCCATTTATGTACAAATCGATAAACATAATTTACCATTGTTTCATTTTCATCTTCTTTGACATGTGACTCAATCCCCAGTCATGACATTAGTGGTATCTATATTCTATAAATATCTATAGATATGTGTAGTTCTGGTTGCACTCACGTACAGTAAGTGGTTCTGTGTACTTTGACTCTTTTTTATTTTCTCTTTTGTTCCTTTGCAGAAAATAAGAGCCATATCACGCCGTATCAGATGCACTGACCTGATTACGTAATGACCTAACATAATTGGAACGTTGCCAGAGATGCAGTCCTCTCAACTGTAACTATGGGGTTGCAAGTTCAGATTTCTTCAATGGATACCAAACAAAATGCAGGCATGTTCTCATTTCCTTATTAACTTATGCATCTTATTCTAGCTTACTGTTCTAGTTTAAGCTTTAGTCACAATTGTAAGGAAGCCTTAAGATTTATATTTAAAAAAGCAATAAAAAGTTGTTTTTTAAAAGCTGGAAGAACAACTTTAGACTAGTTAGCGCCATTCATTGATGTCTTATTTTAAACCTTAATGCAAAATCTCCATGTGTTATTAGATAAAGGTAACAAATTAAAAAATTAAGAGCCCCTGAAAAAGATATAATCATATATCAGATTGCTGCACTTTATGTAGCTTTTACATAATTACAGACTGTAGTACTATATCTGTTTCTCTGCACAGTTAATCACTATCCTCCTTTCACCCTGTTCTTCAAAAATCAGGACCCAAAAGTATAGACCACCACAGAGCAGGTATTATTATTATTATTCAGCACTGCAGTGATCCTGACACTGGCATGGTGTATGTGGTGTTAGTGTGTGTGTGTGTGTGTGTGTTGTGCTGGTATGACTAGATCAAACATAGCAATGCTGCTGGAGTTTTTTAAACACATTAGTGTCACCCCTCACACTTCTGTGGGGTCCCGACTATTAAAGAACAGGGCAAAATGAAAAGGAATGAACCATGATTAAAAGATAAATAACCATTTAGGCATAAAATCAAATTATCATCGTCTACAGCTCTGAAAAAAAAGAGACCTCTTAAAAATGATGAGTTTCTTTGAGTTTCTTTACCAAATTGTTTTGTAATATAATCAAGAGGAAGATGGATGATCACAAGCCATCAAACCAAGATAAACTGCTTGAATTTTTGCACCAGGAGTGGCATAGATTTATCCAAAAGAAGTGTGTAAGACTAGTGAAAGAGAACATGCCAAGATGCATGAAAACTGTGATTAAAAACCAGGGTTATTCCACCAAATATTGATTTCTGAAATTTTAAGGTTTAAAAGCACTGTACTTTTTTCGTTTGTTTGACCATTTCTCATTTTCTGCAAATAAATGCTCTAAATGACAAGATTTGTATTTGGAATATGGAAGAAATGTTGTCTGTAGTTCATAGAATAAAACCACAATGTTCATTTGACTCAAATATATACCTATAAATAGCAAAATCAGATAAACAGATTCAGAAACAAGTTCTGCTGTTGTTAGAAATATTGTTTTAATGGTAATCGCTCGACATTCTTGCTTTGGATTGGTCTCTTCAATTCTGCAGACCAGTAAACCCACCATTTGTATCAATAGAGTACAGAGTTAAATCCGTCAGGTGTTAATTTTTTGCCTGTTAATACCTGGTAAATTAGAGAATTTCTACCGCAGAGTGACAAGGGGGTGATAACCCTCATACTTGAAAATCACATGTAGTTTAAAAGGGTAAGATAAGCCACTGGAGAGAGAAACCCAAGAGGCCTGGCATCCTCACACGAGGATGAGACAGACGAGGACACCGGATCCAGCAGTGCTTTTTGTTACACTTCTTATTGGGAATGAGGTCATGCACCAAGCCGAGACCACATCCTTTAGTTTGATGCTTTCTTAAAAAGTCATTGAAGAACTGGAAGTACACTAGACTGTGCTTTGGGGTTTTGTCTTCTCTAATGCAATTATTTTAGCTTGTGCATGCTCTAAATACAATTACATTCACATGCCCTTGGTAATCTGATTATAATCGGATTACTGCAGTTAATTACTGTGGTTATCTGATTATTTAAGTAGTCATGTAAACAGCATACTCTGATTTCTTGGATTAGAGTGAAATCTCAACATGATTAAAAAATCCAACATAGAGAGCTGGATTTTAGCTCAGTAATTAGATGTCTCAGTCTATGTAAATCCTTAATTGAGGATTAACCCTTAATTGGAGTAACACATCTGAAAAGTTGGATTTCAATCGCTTATATTTTGTACATGCAGCAAATTTGATCTATTTTAAGCGTTTATTTCTTTTATTGTTGATGATTATGGCTTACAGCCAATGAAAACCCAAAAGTCAGTGTCTCCCAAAATTAAAATATTGTATAAGACCAATTGGTACTTTTGGCAGTGTGGGCAGTGTGCCAAGTCCTGCTGGAAAATAAAATCCACATCTCCATAAAAGTTAAATATCAGCAGAGGAGGCATGAAGTGCTGTTAGATTTTTCCGGAAAACACTGCACTGACTTTAGACTTGATATACAGTAACACAGTGGATCAACACCAGCAGATGACATGTCTCTCCAAACCATCACTGATTGTGGAAACTTCACACTAGACCTCAAGCAGTTTGGACTGTGTTTCTCTCCACTCTTCCTCCAGACTCTGCTCCCTTAATTTCCAAATGAAATGCAACATTTACAGTTATAATGGGATAGAGGAGGAAAGGAGGGGGATCAGGAACTGAGGTTAGAAGTAGCTAGTTTTTTTTAGGGGTGTTAGAAGAGTAAGTGCTCTTCCGCTACGTTCACATTACCAGGCTAAAGTGAATCAAATCTGATTTTTTTTGCTTAATGTGGCTCAGATCAGATTTTTTTCCATGGCTGTGTGAACGTTATTTCAAATCAGATTTGAGTCACTTTCGTATGTGGTCCTAAATCGGATATGTATTTGATTCATGGACATGCAACATGAATGTGAACGGTCAAATATGAATTCTTGTGTCTTTTTGCTTTTACGCATTAGTGCTACGTGCTTCTCTCTCGTACCCACACTACATCTCTTGGTACAGCTGTGCAGTTATAGCTGCAAAAACAGCAAAAGCAAACCGCCCGGCCCCTTTTTACCTCCTCAACCTGAGCCTGTATTTCAGACCAGCTGTTTACTGTTTCTCCACTCCAGCAAAAGCTGCTCCACATATGAGCTGCTAACACATCAATTTACCTTTATAAAGCTACGAGTCATCTCTCAAATATGATGTTTTTTGCTGTTTGTTGAAGAAGGTGACGTTTATACACTTTTCAATGTGCACATGAGAGGCATTTCAGGGACAGGTTTGTTCACATTACACACAGATACAGGTCACTTATATGTGTGAATGTGAACCGCCAAATAGCCAAATCCGATCAGAGCAAAAAAAATCAGATTTGAGCAATGTGGCTTGTAATGTGAACGTAACCTTTGAAGAGCTCTGTCTTCAGGAGTTTCTTAAATGTAGGGAGGGATGAATACACCAATCACAAGTAACCATATTAACTTATTAACAACCTTTCTCAGAGGAGAAGGGGTTGTATTAAAGCATGGAAACCACTAAAATGTGCAGGACATTGATTGGAAAAACTGCAATTAAACAACCTACTACAGTGGCGTGCAATCTTAAACACAACAAGGGCTCATGTGGCTGCAAGTTTTTTTGTCTAAATAATCGGCAGCACACCTGATTCCACTTGTTTAATCAGTTGGTAAGTCTTCAAACTTCTACTGATGAAAGACATGTCCTGCAGCCACACCAACCCACTGTCAGAGATTGGACATCCCTTGCCCATCATTCACAAGAGAGCACTGCCACCTTGTGGACAATCTAGACATCACTAGTGAGTGCATAAATGCGAGTTCAACAAAGCCATGTCCAAGTAAAGGAATGTTTCTGCTGTGTTGTTGTTGCAGTAATATATCCTATATTATTTGCATGGCAGTCTTGCTAAAGGATATGTAATAACCATTGCAATTTTGTTAATGAAGATGCTGATGCTGATAATGATGATGGATGCAAGTACAAGTATGACTATGATTTTAATGATGGTTGTAGTGGATATAAATATATCAGGATGATAATAATAATGATGATGATCTCCCCATAGACTTTATTATCAACACCCTAGCACTTCATAATGCTCCACAATGATTTAGGCTGCTATGTTGATGTGTCCCTACCTATCAAAGCCCACTGAGTTAGCATGCGAAAGATTTTTTTTATGTGCATATTTATTTTTGTTCTGATTCTGTTTCAAATATTTCAACCCTTTGACAACCATAAGAAAGAAGCATTCAGATTCTGGAAGAAACAGAGAGAAAAGTCGATATTGCAAAAGAATATTTATTCTTTTCTTATCGTCCGTTCCCGTAAAAGTGCATTAGATTTTACAGTAAGCAAAATTCATATTTAAGACAGGATACACAGCCGTGCTACATTCACAATCATCATCATTTTGGACAGTGTGCTGCATGGGAGGAAACTTCTCATAAGCATATGTATAAAAATTATTTATAGTCAGATGAAAATGGGAGGTCTTGGGCAAAGTTGTTCCTTCAGAGCAAGAGGTGTTGGTCGAAAGCAATTTATGCCTTAACCATGGCGGCAAACTCTGTGAGGAGAAGAAGAGAAAGAAGAAGAAGAGGAGATCATTGTTAGAACAAGATAAGATTATGGTTAAAAGATTGAGAATTCCTTTCCTTTTTTCTTAATTATTATTTTTTTTTTAACTAAGAAAAAACCTCACCATCAACTCCGATCTTGCCATCACCGTCGCTGTCTCCGGCCTTCAGGAAAGTCTTGGTCTCGGCGTCAGTCAGAGCTCTTGCGCCGGCCTTGAAGTTCTGCAGGAACAGCCTGAGGAACAGCAGGAGAGCATGCTTAGCAACTTGGTCTAGCATTTCGCATTACAATGTTTCAGAAGCTATTCCAGATGTTTGGCTGTTTTTCTTACTTTTTTTCTTTCTGGTTGAATAAATTGTATATTGTGTATGTTTATATTGAAGTCTTACTTAAGCTCATCCTCCTCAATGAAGCCACTCTTGTCCTGATCAATGATGGCAAAAGCCTTCTTCACGTCGTCAGCAGACTTGGCGGCCAGACCAACCTTGGCAAAGAAGGCCTTGTGCTCGAATGAGCCATCGCCTGATGGAGCAATGAAATGTGATCAGAATGTTGTCAATAATAATCATAATAATATTAATAATTAATAATAATGTTACTACTACTAGCCTCCTACCAGGTCTATTACTACTAGCCTACTACCAATACTATTGCACTACTACTGATGCTATCCCATTATTACTATTACTAGCCCACTATTACTTCTACTAGCCCACTATTTCTATTAGTAGCCCACTATTTCTATTAGTAGCCCACTATTTCTATTAGTAGCCCAGTAGTACTAGCCCACTACTACTTCAAGCCCACTACTATTAATAGCCCACTTTACTTCAAGCCCACTACTGCTACTATTAGCCCACCCAAGTGAGTGAAAAAAAAAAAACAAGGCCCATGCCAAGTCTTAATACCTTTGCATGCATCCAGGGCTGCAGTGATGTCAGCGTCGTTCAGGACACCGGCGAATGCCATTTTAAGCTGGATGAGAAAAATATGTATTAACATTAAAAATCATATATATCAAATTAAAATCACAATATTAGCATAATAATCAATGTCAGTGATTGTTCCCTGATTCTCAAATCCTCTATAGCTCATTTTACAAGCAATGCATTTGCTGTTAGGCCACATTAATCTGTTTAATTATTTAGCTCTTTAGTCAGAAATCAACTTTTTCTCCATCAGCCATAAGACAATCCCAATCATAATAATAAAAAAATAAACATAGAAAATCTAGGAAGTCAGATCCAAATCAAACTGGGTCCTAATCAAGGAGGGAGGATGTTGTTAGCTATATCCCAAAGGTCCAGCCAGCATGGATGGGATGATGTGGTTAAAGTTGTGGTCCTGTTAAGAAAAAGAAAAAAGGACCACCCCTTCTTTTTTTCGTCCAGAGTAAAGTCCAGATAGTAGTAAAAATGTAGATTTTTTTTCCATTCCTTTTTTTTTAATCCTTTTTTCTCTTTTCTTTTTTTTTTCAAATTTGAGGTTTGAGCTGGCCTATATAGTCCTATATAATCATATATAGTCCTATATAGTGCAAATCAAAAATGCATTGCAGATCCTTCCCCCATTGCTCAGGATGTGATTGATTCAATCAGCTCAGCTCCTTCCACTAAAAAAAAACAAAAATAAAAAAATAAAAATTGATTAAAAAAATAAAATCTCAGGCAGAGGGTCTCAGGCGGAGGGTCTCAGGCAGAGGGTCTCAGGCAGGGTCTCTGCTCCTCTCCTCTGCGGTGATCTGGGAGCTGGGTGCTGGGGACTCACCTCTTGTGTCTTTCTTGAGGGGTGGGAAGAATCAGAAGACCGGAGCAAACTGCAGTGAAGCCTGGCCCGCTGCTCCCGGGTTTATATACCTCCACCCGGCCGAAATATGAGGCATAATGTAACGGACACCCAATGGAAGGGGGCTACCTGAAACTCGGCCAAGCAGACGGAGGGGCTAAATTTATCTGCATTAAATGAAGATGCTTAAAAGGTGAGTATGAAAAAAAGTCCATGATATCGCGCAGTGCTAATAATACCCGCTGCTGAGGCGGGGAAACGGGGGGCTGCAGGCGGGCTGGGGGGCTCGTGTGGAGGAGAGTGTGTGCATGTATGGAGATCAGTGCTGGCACGCCTCAGGACAGGCTCCTCTCTCCCCTTAGGAAGAAGCTCCACAGCTCCCTGCTTCCCTCAGTGTTGAAGATCTATCTCTGTGTTTTCTGCTTGTCTTGAAGCTAATGCTGAGGTATGCTTTGCAGATTTTAAAGCTAAAATATTATTAACTTATTAAAAGTAAAGTAGCATTAATTAAATATATTAGATTAGTAGAAGTAGTATAAGTTGATTATCTAACTTTTTTTGTGAGATAGCTTTAGCTTTAACTAGTTTTAACAATTTATTATTGTTATCATCGTATTATGGCACATGTGCCATAGAGAAAAGACATGTATGGGTATGTATGTCTTTTCCCTGCAATTAAAATGCATTATTATGTATGTATTAATTTAAAACACTTTAAAATGCATATAGCAGGCTTTTCTTGAACATTAGCATAATGTTTTTGCAATTTCCACCCTTTGCAAATGTTTTTGTATCATTTCAAAATGTGTTTCAAACAAGTGCAGTGCATTCTGAAAAAAATATACTATTTTGGCCATTTTCTTACATTGTTGCTTCCTTTACTTAGACTTGTTTTTGGACATTTTCTTACTTTCTTTCTTGTTTTAATTTATTCTTTTGGGGGGACTTTTTCTTACTTTCTTTCTTGACATTTTTTTTTAATTTTTCAAATGTCTTTTTGGATTTCAAAATGTTGTATAAACAAGTGTAGCCTCTTATCAAATACAGCCATTGCTTTACTTTTTCCATTGTTTTACATTTGAATAGGTGTTTTATTAAATGTATTACATTTTGTTTGACTTTTTTGTATTTGTACATTTTAAGGGTGTTAAAACAAGTGTAGTATCTTATTGGACATTAGCCTACATTTCTGTCATTTTTCTCACTTTTTTAAATGTATTTTTGCATTTTAAATGTGTTTGATACAATTGCAGTGTCTTATGAAAGAAAGAAAGCTAGCTAGTTTGCTACATTTTTGACCATTGTACATTTTCCCCCTTTTTTGTAAACGTATTTATAAGTGCATTTTTACTTATATATATACTGTTATATATATTTTTTTTTTCATGTGGGAAATGTAATATAGTAGCCTAGCTAACCTAAGCTGCAGACATTAGCATGTTTGTAATGCTAAGCTGCTGTTTTGGTGCTAAGTGTGTGGTAAAAACGCTAGCATGATAAAGCTAACTAGCAAGTTCTCAATGTTAACTGTACTGTACTATTGTATAAAGATTAAATGAATATTAATAAAATGTATTTATTGTTAAATCAAGTGTGTCTTTCCCCTTTAGTCTTTTAACTTTTAAGAGTAATCTTTTTTATTATTTACTTTATTTTTTTAGTGAATTGTGAGCGAACAATATTGTGTGGTTTGCCTCCCTCAACCTACAAGCTATAGCTACCTCCTCAGTGGTATTAGTGTAATCTTACCTTTACAGAGTCATAATGTGATAATCTATTTATTATAATCTATTTATGTTACTATTAAAGAGCAATAAAGGAAACTATAGGCTATATAATGCTGCAGTCAGCAGGGGTCAGCACTGTCCTTCTGTGCCAATCTGGTAATAAACTGGACTGTAGACTCTACAGCTGCCTGTTCTGTAAATTTCTGTAAAGTTTTTTTTATTTCACTCAGTGTGTTTTAGTATTATAAGTCTATATTTACATTGCCCCAAGATTAAGATTAAAATTATTAGTGATTGACTCATCAAGTGTTAACCAGCTATTATGTAAATTAAATCATTAAAAAAGTAGTTTTTTTTTTGTTGTTGGTATTGAACTCATCACTGCCGCTGTGCAGCTAACAGTTTTTTTCTTTTAGTGAGCACTTGGCTGGCCCCTCTACCTAAGTACTATTCTGAGCATCCAGGATGCCGCTCTGGACTGTAATTGGGCATGTGAAAAGTATCCTTTGCAAATCCCTTCCAATGTATCCCAGTAAATCTCTGGGCCTTCCCTCTGCAGCTGAAGTGCCAAAAGTGTACTCTTCCCTTTTTTTAAAGCCCCTCTCCCCCTGTTGCTCCCCCTGCCCTGAGGGTATGGTTATGATAACAGGTGCCTCAGGGCAGCAGGTGGCACTTGTGCACAGTGTTAGCCTTCGCATTTGTAACCCGCAAGTAGAAAAAGAAGTAAACGTGCAAAAAAATCCATGAGATAAAAGAGATTTTACACCAAAACTACATTTATTCCTTGTTTTTCACTCTTCCCCGGAAGTGCATACGAGACATTTGCACAAGCTTGCACAGGATTGCAAGAAAACACGCCCAAATAACATAAACAATACACTATTGGGACATAGTGTCTCAATGTCAAGTAGATTGTCCAAAGTCAGCTCATAAATAAGATATAAAAAAATATGATCTTAGGGCAGCTGCGAGAGAGTTGTGAGCAGAAGCTTGAGTTCTGGTTCCGTGAACTGAGATGGGTCTTGGTCAGAAGGAAATTTAAGCCTTTACGAGAGAAGCGAACTCTGTGAGATAGAATAGAAATGAAACTGCCGTTAGTGTTTTTTCTGGATTTTGTGGCTTTTATGCATTATCATTATTTCATTATTTACCATTTATTGTCTAATCACTTATGCTCATTTAATTCACTGAAATTAAACCAATAACAATGAAGACCTGCTGTGTTCAATGGTTACTATTATACTCCTACACAATTCCAAATATGACAAATGTGTATATGTTGTGTAGATGTGTAAACATGTTTTGATGTGTGGTGTGCAGTTTGTAAGCATGTATTTATTATATTACCATCAACTCCGATCTTGCCGTCACCATCGCTGTCACCAGCAGCAAGGAAGGTCTTGGTCTCTTTGTCAGTCAGTGCCCTGGCACCGCTCTTGAAGTTCTGCAGGAACAGCCTGTAAAAGACAGCGCAGATGTTTGAGTTGGCTTCCCTCTCACAACTCCGCTGGCCCAGGCTCTCGCCAGCCAGCGGTTTGGATAGAATTACTAAGGGTGATTAATTGATGCCAAGATTGAGCTCTTACTTCAGTTCCTCCTCCTCAATGAAGCCGCTGTTGTCCTGGTCAATGATGGCGAAAGCCTTCTTGACCTCATCGGAGGTCTTGGCGGACAGGCCGACCTTGGCGAAGAAGGTCTTGTAGTCGAAGGAATCGGCAGCTGAAGGTTGAGATCATAGCAAGGTTATTCACACACAATCTCACACCATTACAACTATATGTATATGAAACAGAATCCTAAATGAGGCACTTTAACACTAGACTAGATGTGTCAAAAAACATATATTATGTGATCATATATTGCATGTATTGTGATATATCAATCCTTTATCGACCACCCCTGCGTAATGCTATACTAAATTTCAACACAAGTTCCTATTATAAATCATTCTCCAAGTCAGCCAATGATGGTTTATAATTATGTAATTGTTACATAAACACATGATAAGCAATTCTGGATATTTGCTGAACCATTTGATGAATTAACATTCAGTTTGTTAAAAAAATGTGTAACAAATAATAAAGTACAATACAAGTATAGAGACATTATTTAAACTAATTTTCAAAGTATTTCTATTATATTTACATTATGCCACAGAAGATACAAGGTTCGTGGTATAGAAGGCCTGTTATGAAAATTATTTTTGTTTAGATTATACAGTATCTTGTCCCAGACATTATTGCGATAAGCAAATTTATAATCATTTTAAGACAATTTTATGTCACTGATATATTCATAATATAATATCATCCTAATGCAATTTATTCCTTTTAAAGAGCAACTAACTTTGAATTTTTATGAATATTTAGACATATAGTATAACATATTTTAAGTCTAAGTAAAAGTCCAATTAATGATTGTCTTTATGAAAATATTTTAACCACATAATGATTATCATAAGCATGAAAAAAAGTTTAAGTAGAAAGAATTGGGTTTCTGCTACTCAAAATAATAACTGCTTGTTCTTTTCTTTTGTCATTAAGCATAAATTGTTAATAATTCATATGGTACTGTTTATTAATGAATGTTTAGCTATTACAAAATCATTTACAGTCATTAGTTATATTTTCTATTAGAATACTAATTAAGTTATTTATAAAGTATCCACGAGCCATATCTATGAGGTTTTATAAAAATTCTATATTGTAGTCTTCAATATTATTCCTATAGAGTGTCAGTATATAACAGATACTATACAGGTATTTCTTCAATCATCATTATCAGTAGAAATGATGCAGATGCTTCCTTAATGTTACAACTATAAACAATGGAGGGTGTATTTGTAGATTTTTGTAAAACTTAAAATCCAATGTTTTTTTAGTCTTCAAATTGAGTAAAGAGTCTTTGGGGTTAATGCATCTTTTAACCTATATACCTGCAGCACATTATAGCAGTCTATAGTTGTTGTAGCCCCCAATTAGACCACAGATCCTGAAGTCATATCCTAGAGTCACACTTGTGGTAAGAGCCAGTTTAAATTGTGATTTCACAAATGTAACCTCAGATCTGTTCAGAGAGTCTAGCTACATCAGTCATCTGGAGGGATCGAGCATCTTACCCTCGCAGGCAGCAAGAGCAGCGTTCACATCAGCATCGGCGAGAACTCCAGCAAAGGCCATTTTTTCTGGATCTGATCAAGCTGTGGAAACAACAAGAAGGTTTACGTTTAGTTCATGATGCTTTGGGCATGAAGTCAGTTTTTTAAGTAAGTCTTACAGCAGCATTTTTAGGCTATTTGTAGCTTGTATGTAGCTTATTAGAGCCAGTTCTTTAGCTTGTATCTCAAATATATGGTCACTGTGAAAAGTAGGAACCTCTTAAGGTTTTTCTTTTTAGAAGAAAATATTCCTTGAAGCACCTTTGACGTTCGAAGAACACCTAAAAATTCCTAAAGGGATTTACACTTTAACTTTATAAGCTAATATCATATGTGCTGAAAGCCTATTGTGCACAAATGCAAATACACAAATAGCAGATCTACTGATAATATTGCCAGTAAGGATGCTGCCATCAGGTAAAGACAGAAAGCAGGCTAGCAGGCCCTGATGAGCCCCCATTCCCTCCCCCTCTTCCCACGCTCCCCTCTACTCATTCGCCTTCCCTTTCAATTTCGATGAATCATCCTCAGTGATCCAATCACACAAACGCCTCTGTTTGACCAGCTAAGCGCTGAATGCAGCACTGCACCTTCAGTCAGTAAGTCCAATCTGCTGTGCTTGGCCAGCGCTAATGTTGATGGACTGACTCCTCAGGCACTGAGGAAGAGCATATTCCAAATACTGGGGATTTGAATGCTATAACTCTCCTCACAGCATCCTAAAATTTTACCAGGCCTCTCATCAAACCCTTTTTTTCAGTCCCTCATATGGCTAAAGATCCATTTACCAGGCATAAAGACCCTTTTTACAGTCCCTTATAGTCTAAAGCACCTTTTACCAGGCCTAAAGTCACATTTCCCAGATTTAAAGTCTTTTTTTCCAGTCCCTCATAGGCCTAAAGAACATTTGACCCCTCTTACCCCAGAGAACCCTTTACCAGGCCTAAAGTCCCATTTACCAGGCCTAAAGTCTAATTTCCCAGGTCTAAAGTCCCTTTTATCCAGCCTAAAGTCCCATTTCCCAGGCTTAAAGTCCTTTTTTCCAGTCCCTCATAGGCATAAAGACCCATTTACCAAGCCTAAAGTCCCATTTCCCAAGCCTAAAGTATCTCTCAGGCCCAAGTCCAAGCCTCTCTCTCTGGCTCTGTCCCATTTCTTTCTATCGTTCTCTCTACCAAAGCAAGGCATTGGCCATCCTGTCCCACTCACCTTGCGCTCCTCAAGGCGAGTGAAAAAGCGAAGGAGTAAGTCGAGGTGTGGCCCTTGGGACCCACCCAGCCCTCCTTATATACTCTCCAAACCCCTCACCATTCAGCAGGTTGGGCCTCGGTAATTGATACAGCACACAGGCCTTGCGAATAGTTTGGTCAGAAAAATGTGTCCAGTAGTCAAGTTGGGCTATTTTTAACAGCCCTCCTTCAAACGATGCTCAAAAACATGTGTGCAGTGCAACGTATAGAATCACCCTCCCCCGCCGTCCATCCTCCAATATGGGCTGCTTTTTGCACCTAATCAGCTACTTTGCGTTCCGACATGCTTACAGCATAGGCTTGTGGCTGAAATTTGGTATCAGGTCTATAAAAGCACTGAAGATTTTTTTGGAATTATCTTGTTTAGATTAAACTTTGGGTATGCTTCATATGATACACTGTAAAGAGTTAAACAGCTACTGTAATTTAGAATTTGCTGCATGTTACTTTCGCATGTAGTTTTCCTCTTTTGCAACCATGTGTATCTATTTACTCCCTGAATTGACTAAATATATAAATGTGTAATTTTATTGTAGATGAGGAAACAATATTTATGACTTAATTAACCTAATTAACAAATATTTTAGAAAGATATGACTGTAATCAAACAAAAATTACTGTATCCTTTATTTACTTGATACTGGATCATACTAGCTTTTTTACATGTATTACTGGAAATTAGGCTATTTTCGTTGCCACAACTGTTTTTATACAATAAAAAATATTTTTTAATCACACAATGTATACAATGTATAAGTTTTAATGTATTTAGATTTAGTATTTAGAATGTATTTTGTTTTGCAGTGTAATCAACATAACTGACTTGTTTAACTCAAAGAAACACTTTCAATTCAAATTATGATTCATTATAGTTGAGTAAAGGTATATATATATACAGTGGACATGTAAACTAAAATGGGCTAAAGTATATTTTAGTTCATTAGTTATTTACTTTAGTTGAATTACTCATTTAAATGAAACTGCCTTTTATATAACTGACCTGATGAAGTACATTTTTAGTGTACTTAACACTTTACATAATATACTAGATGTACAGTATGCATTATACTCTAAATAGTACAGAGTTCACTGAGAGTGATAGGCTGCCAGATAGTGTAATTGAATAATTGCAGTGGGGGAAATTGTTAATTAGGTGTTAAGTCTTCTGGTAACATTTTACCTTAAGGGTACATCAATTAACAGTACATAATACAGTAATAAACATGGTCCAATTTTTAAATAATTAATTGACACTAGTTAAGACATTATTAAACATTACCCAATTGTAAATAATATAACAAATAATGAATGGATACACTAGTTAAGAGTGTTGTAATGATTAATTATGTTTTAACTAAGGTGAAGTAATCATTAGTTCTGTCATAAGTAATGTTAATTAATGTACTGTACCTCTATTGTAAAGTGTTTACCAGTCTTCCTCAAATAAATTGAAGTCAGAGAAGCTATAGATTAACAATCTATGGTGTTAAATCACATGACTTGTCAAATTTGTAGTCTTGGATTAAATAAATAGATAATGATTAGCAAAAAGTATTATAATGCAGTTGATGTTTCGATAAAGGTTCTATGACATGTGGTCCTGATACATGTGTGTAGAAAAGTGGGGCAGTATGATTCAGTGAGGCAGAAATGTGTGGAGAGATATGGATTGTCCTATAAGAAAAAACTAACAATATTTTATGTGGACAAAACAACAACTTAAAAATCTACATTAGTTGATTTTGAGTTAAATCTACTGTCAGCCCTGATGTTGTCATTCTGCCCACTCAGGATTCCTCAAAGAACTACTCAAAGACCCCAATTCCCAGCATGCTCTCTCACCAGACTTCCCTAACTCTGCTGATCATGTAACTCTATTGTGTTCACACTCTCCCAGTTACTGATTGTTTTCACCTGGCCAGTCTAGTGTACATACCCCTCTATTTGCTCTGTTCACGGACAAGTATTGAATCTAGTTTGCAAGCTCTTCTATAACGCTTTTCCTGTTTTTGTTTCTGACTACCAAATTGTGCCTTACCCACATTATTGTTTGTTTCCGTTACTGATCTATTTTTGTATTTTTTGACTACAGCAAAAAACCTACCAGACAACATTTAAATGAAATATAGTGTATCTGGCTTTGCAGGAATTAAAAACCACTGCTTTACGTTTAACACTGCTTTAATTATTATGATTTGTGTAATTTCTAAGTGACAATACTGTATGTAATAACTGGTTCTTCACAGAAAAAAACATAATCCGGTCTCAGTTTGACCCAGTTATCAAATATACTCCTTTATTTGGGCTAAACTGCTCCATGCAGTTTACATGTGCGGTATGTACAGCGATCACTGCTCGCAGCCATGTGACTCATCAATTGATCTGGACCATAGAAACCAACTTCAGGTGTGAAAGCGCCCTTATTCATCATCGTATATGTTTCCTGCTGTGTTTGGAGCCTAGTCAAAATATCCCCCTGGACATGGCATCAGTCCATCACGGAGTAACACACAACCACTCATACACTCACACCTTGGGCCAATTTAGCAAAGCCAATTCACCTACCATGTGTTTTCAGAGAGTGAAGGAAACTGGAGTACTTGGAGGAAACCCACACGGACACGGTGAGAACAGCCCAAAACCCAGAGGCCCCTGACGCTGTGTGGCACAAACACTACCCACACTGCCATTGTGCTGCCCAGAAAAAAAAACTTAAAAATTTGTATTAAAAATACTAAAAGTGATTCATAGTTGCTGCTGAACATCTATCACTCACCCATTGAGAGCCTCCTGTCCAATGAAAAATAAGTATCTCCAAAACATCAACTTTACGGAGTGAAAACCTTCTTAACTTTTAATAAAAGTCAATGTAAAAATAGTTTATTTCAGGTCATGTTGAAGAATTTCTATTGGTCCATTCATCAGGAAATTATAACACAATATAAGGGAGATATTTTTTATTTTTTTTTTATATATATATAAACATATGTAACAAATGTGACCCCCCCCCCCCCCCCCCCTTGTCAAACCCACTTTTATGCCCTTGACTCACAAGAGAACACCTCACAAGTTATACAGATGAGAGTTTTCCCAGGCTGCCCCTAAAGTAACACTTCATGAACAAGTTACAAAGTGCTGTCCCATGACTTTTTCATTCATTTTAATTCTGTTCTTCTGTGTACAATATTGGACACAATATTATTATTATTATTATTATTATTATTCTGTGATGATAAAAAAATACACTTCACAACTTTCCACAATTAAAGTTTATTTCATAATTCATTAATTTATTAAACCAAATTTTTGATTAAACTATGTTTGATTAAACTATAATTTGCTGGAAAAAAGAACAACAGAAAATTCCAGTTGGTCTCCATCAGGTCCAGAAGATATTTCACTGATTCAGTTCAGCAGAGTGCAGAATTCTGAGGGGAAATAGATGAGTTACAGCATGATTACAAAAACACAAAATGCGCAGCAGTGACATACTGTGGATTTAATCATTAAAATAATGTAGTTTACAGTTAATTCATAATTTATAAAACTTAATTCTGTTTTATTCAATCTCTTCTGCATTGTTTTAGGGGTGCATGATCTATAAAGTCTGGTTTTCTACTAGATTTCGGAGCTTTGCTGTGGATTGAGGATTTGACACATTCAGTAACAGAAGATGATAATCACCATCCTACCTCAGCCCTCTGCTTCCTACATATGGAAAGTGTGAAATGGGTGGCAGTAAGTCCTGCCGTTCACTACAGAGTATGCTGAATAAAAGTTGTGGTTTTAAAGGGTTAAAATGACTGTATAATTAGCACTTGTAGTAGTAGCACTAGTTGTGCTAATTAGAAATCTTAAGTTTAGAACATTTGTCTTTCATATGTATAAAAACTTAAAAATGTAATTTATGTTTTTAGGTAGCCCAATATGCAACATCAGGTGATAAAACCCTGTAGAATTGTGCAGTAGACCCCCTTCAACTAAAGAGTCAAACTAAGCATGTGCAAAGTAGATGGCTTGGCCTCAACTTGGGTTAAACTACAATTTGTACATTTTGCAAAAACTAAAATTTTTTTAGATTTAAAACAGTTTAGTTAAATCAACTTTTGACAAGAAACTTAAGTCAGTTAAGGCAATTTGTTTCCTATAATTTGCTGCATAAATAAAAAATCACATTAAGGAGTTCATTTTAGTTCAGTTTAGAAAGAATCTCGTTATGAAAAAACTATTTGATTTTCAGCAACAGAAAGTGATCTTTAAAATTTTGATCACTTGTCCCTGTTGTTCCTATAAAATGTTAAAGCTGTACGCAATAATATCGTCAACATTTTTGAATATGGTGAACGATATTATACCCTGAAATATTGTGTCATATCACCCACCCCTAATTATCACATCAGGGTACTAATTTTTTACTGTTTTTAGCAACAACAAAAAATTCTCACTGTTCTTTTGTTCCATTATATATCTACTAGAGACAGATTATATCTGTTCAGTATCATTTGTTTTACTTTAGTGCTGGATTATATGAAGATATCTGGAGTGAATTATTATTACTATCATGATATTCTGGATCATTGACATCTGTTACAAATCTGATAAAATGTTTGCATTTTTTAATATCTCAATTAGGAGTGTGCCATATCTGCCATATGTAAGCAAAAATAGAGGTGTGCCATATCATATCATATGCAGAAGTGGAAAGTAATGAATTACATTTACTCAAGTTACTGTAATTGAGTAAATTTTATGAGTAATTTGTAAAGTTTTTAAAATAGGTAATTTTACTTTTTACTCAAGTACATTTTGACACAAGTAATTTACTTTGCTACATTGGAAAACTCCCAATTACTGAGTAAAGAAAATGCTGGGGGAAAAAAACAATTGTCTGAATGAAAATTAAAATAAATTGGCGCGGATGCACCAGCGCACGGATGCTCGCACGTGGAAAAACAAGGCAATAACGTCCTCATGCAATGCAAAATGTGGCTGTCCCTATGCCACTTGGTTATGAAAATGTTTTATGGGCTGGTCTGAAAGGTCCAAAATAATATGTGGATCAATAGTTCATTAAAAACGATTTGATTTGTGATTTGTTTTTACTTTTAAAAACACTTATCTTCAAAACAGCAACTTTACAGGAGAGAGAAAAAACTTTGTAAACTTTCAATGCAAGTCAATTTAAAAAGGGTTTATTTCAGGTCATTTTGAAGAGTTTCTATTGGTCCGTTTATCAAGATATTTTGGCACAGTGTAAGGGACAGTTTCAGGAAGTCTGTTCAAATTATGTAGTAAACTAAAAATCAACAAAAATGGATGTAATTGTTTTTCATAGGACAGTGATGATATAAAGTTCCTGTGCTCTGTTGGCCACACCCCCACAACTGGTGCCTCATTCAGGGACAGCCCAAAATGTCTTCTTGACAGTAGAGTAGAACTCAAATAGATTATATAACTGATGTTGGAGTTATAGGTCCCAGACCTGCAGTCTCTCCACTCTAGTGGGCATAAATGATCTGCCAGATTTGCCCTCTGTGTTACTACAGTGTTGTACCTGTATATGAAGTATACTATATTTGTGCAAACATTCTTTCTAAGCCACTGAAATCTGAACTGTGTGTAGCTACTCTCAAATATGTCACATACCCTTAAAAGGAGAAACAGTCCTCTGGGACTTCTCCTATCTACCCTGTTTGTCACTGGGTTTCAGTGTTACTCCTCTGGGTGTAAGGAAGTGTAGCACTGGGAGATGGGCTTCAAATTTCCAAGGGATTGCAGGCACACGCTGTTCCTAAAGGATTTATATCTAATGATGTTTTACCAGTAAATAATGTAAATATCTGACCTCACAACCATTCTAGATGATTCCTTACAACATGATTATCATACACCCTATGCTGTAGCCTACGCCTATCCAGCGAGAGTGTGCTATGTAGCGGAGTGTGTTTATACTTCTGCGTGCGTGTATCAGTGGCTCTGCGTCACCCTGCAGTTTAAACTGCAAAAGTGGTAATGTGTGGACGGGAACGCGAGGCCCAGCTGACCAATCACAGCTGCTGCTGTCCACGTCGCACGTGTAGTTCCATTTTGAGGGAGGTGCACGTCGAGCTACGGCATAGGTTACATGGCAATGCATGGGCTATGGTGTAAGTTTGGCGCAGAAGTATAAATTGGCCTTTATACCCTGTCAAAAGTCTATTTTCACGCCTTGCACCCCTGCAGTTAAAATAGGATAATAGTCGGAGTTTAGGAATATATTTACGCTGATGGACGTGGTGGTCTGTAAGTGAGGCGTATTGAGGTAAATTTCTAGCATGTTTCTATCATGGAAGCTGTTCTGTTTTCTGTTTCGAGCAGTGCAAAACATATTTTTTGCACTCTCACGATAAAAAAAGACACACCAACATGCCATAAATCCAGCTGTGAGATATGCAATTGACTGGTGCACTATAGATCACTAAAATAGGGCTCTCAATGACCTAAGGAATAGACCTATCCGTGATTAAGAAAATGTGTGAGGTGCTATTAGATGTGTTGTCAATATTCGTTATTCAAGCTGCATGGGATGGATTATCGCAGGACACCGTTGTGAACCTCTACAACTCTATGCTGAGATTTTGAATTATTTATTGTTCATAATAACCTGTATCTTCATTCTAAATAGCAGTGCCTAGATGCCCTTTTTAGATGATGAGTGTATTTGGCAGTAATGTAAAACATGCAATGTCGGTTTCTTTTTTTTTTTTTCCAATGTACATCCCTAGTACAGAGTAACAGGATTTTTCCACAAATAAAATGCACTGATTGATTATTCTAGGCCTAATTACCCTCCATGCCAATTTTGCCATCTCCATCAGAGTCTGCAGATGCCAGAAAGGCCTTGGTCTCAGACTCTGTCAGCTCTCGGGCTCCTGAGACGAAGTTCTGCAGGAAGAATCTGGAGAGGAAAGAATGAAAAGGGAAATAGGTAAGACTGCAGTATTACAGTATTACAACAATGTCATAGACACCATCAAAAATACTCCAGTATTTTCTATCTAAAACTGTAGGTTCATTTTTATGTAGTTTATTACCTAGAAAATTTTAAATGATTAAGACTAGAGCAATGAACTACAGGTGTTTAAACACCCTGAGACTATCTGCCTAAGATTCATCACAGAAATAGACAAGAAACCACACTAACTTAAAACACGCTAAATTAATAGGAACTACATTTACATTTATGGCATTTAGCTGGCACTCTTATTCAGAGTGACTTACAATGAATTCCTATTACAGAGGTGGGTCGATGTAGTGTTAGGAGTCTTGCCCAAAGACTCTTATTGGTGTAACACAGCTCAGTCATCCAGAAAGGGAATTGAACCCCAGTCTCCCACATGAGAGCTCATTGACAGGTAGTGATGTTAACCACTGCAACCACTATAGCAACTAATATATACAACCCCAAATCGAGTGTCAGTGCACTTATATGATGCATCATTAAATCAAAAACACAAAAAACACATACAAATACATTTAAGAAACATATCGTGCCTTAAAGACCACATTTTTTCCAGGGATGTCCATACATATTTCAAAAAGCTGCACACATTACAAAGCCATGGATGTGAAAGTAAAGGGTATCAGTAGTGGACTAGCCTGCCTGAAAATTAACAAATTGAAAAGCAATATTGAATGTTGAGCAGACAAAACAAAAAATAACTTGTCTGCATTTAAATAAATGGCAATGGAAAAATAATATATGAAATAACATAAAAAAATATTAATCTAAATCTAGCTCAGGGATTAGAGGGAAAAGGTTTTGCAGTATGTATGTGAATTGCACATACTGTAAGTTAACAGTAAATAAATAAAAGTTAGAGAACACTGCAAGTCACTGGTCTGAACGCATGGACAATGCTAGCCGGATGTCGCCGGTCCCAATCACTACCACCCACTGCCCTGTGCTGTCCACTGTGGGTGGTAATATTAGCCTTCTGGGATGTATTCTTGGTACACAAGTGACACAAGTGTTGATCCTGGTAAGTTTAATGACTTTGTGATTTTGGCAAATAACCATCCCTTCCATCTGGCACCAACATCCCTGGCCAACATTTAGCCTTACTCATAATTTATGATTTCATGATTTACATGGGTTAAATGCTGGTATCCCATGACTTTTGGCGTGTTAGTGTAGTACACACATATCACTTCTTGAAAGTTTGACCCAGTAGTGGCTTTGACCCAACAGAGGCATCAAAGTGTTTTTTTTTAAGAGAAAGACAGAATTGAGCCTTACTTGAGCTCTTCCTCTTCAATAAAGCCGCTCTTGTCTTGGTCAAGGACTTTGAACACTTCCTGCCAGTCTGCCGTCGTCTTGCCAGACAGGCCTGCTTGCTGAAAGAACGACTTCATCACAAAAGTGCCTGGAGCTGTGGAGAGACAACAGAAATCAGACGAGAGAGAGAGAGAGTCAGACAGCAAATCTAGTGCAAGAAAAGAGGAATTATGAGGTCATTCTAGTCTAGTGACCAGAGATTCACCCCCATTTATGTAATAATATAAAAAATGACAGTCATAACACTTAAAGTGATGCTCCATCATTTTTCAGCCTACTCTCTTTCTGCTGTGTCTGCAGAATACGATCAATTACCACAGCCTGTAATATTAATATATTCACATACAGGCCATTATCAAAATACTGTGCCTTTTGAACCTCAATAAAAATGACATAAGACTTAATTACTTAATTACTCATATTTATAAGACTTTAATTCAGACTACACAGAAATCATATTTTTCCCAGTTTAATCGCTTTTTATTTTCATCTGCATGCATTTGTCCACCTTGTCACAGCAAACTGCATGACAGGGTGGACAATGGCAGGATGGAAAATGACAGGGTGGACAGTGACAGGGTGGACAGTGATAGGGTGGACAGTGACAAGGTGGACAGCGACAGGGTAGACCATGACAGAATAGATAATGACAGGGTGGACAGTGACAGGATGCACAAAGACAGGGAGAACAATGACATGCTGGACTACAACAGGGTGGACAATGACAGGGTGGACAGTGACAGGATTGACTACGACACTGTGGACAGTGACAGAATTGACTTCAACAGGGTAAATAATAACAGGATGAACAATCACAGGGTGGACAACGACAGGGTGGATAGTGACAGAATGGACAAAGACAGGGAGAACAATGACATGGTGGACTACAACAGGGTGGACAATGACAGGGTGGACAGTGATAGGGTTGACTACGACACTGTGGACAGTGACAGAATTGACTTCAACAGGGTAAATAATAACAGGATGAACAATCACAGGGTGGACAATGACAGGGTGGAGAATGATAGGGTGGACAATGACAGTATGAACAATGACAGGATGGACAATGACAGGGTGGACAATGACAGGGTGGACAGAGACAGGATGGACAATGACAAGATGGACAATGACAGGGTGGACAATGACAGGGTGGACAGTGACAGAATCAACTACGACAGGGTAGATAATGATAGGGAGGAAAAATGACAGGATGGACAATGACAGGGTGGACAGAGACACGATCGACTACAACAGGGCAGATAATGATAGGGTGGACAATGACAGGGTGTATAATTTAGCAAAAAAAATAATTGTTGGAAACACGGCTGACCTAGAGTTACAAAAAAAAATCTTGTTCTGTTCCAAAGATAAATTTTGAGTTTCTAAAATGATTTTATTTACCCTGATATTTTAACACAAGTGGGTGGACAGCTTAAGCTTTACCTCATGTAAATATGCAGATAATGCGATCAATTTAGGTAAAAATAATATTAATAATTGCTGGACCCCTTGAAAATAAAACATTGTGAAGTTTGTGATGTCACTAAGGCCAGTGATTACTTTCTTATTACTTTCATATGCTTTCCTAAATTATTTTTATGAGAATATCTATATATCTAAATTATTTTAATTTTAACAAATTAAAAACTTAAAATACAATATATATATATTTTTAAATAATAAAGGTAAAAGAACCAAATAAAATAATTATTTAACTTTTCCAGGCACCACTGCAGCACATGGCTAAAACCCACCAACCACATAAAAAAACTGTATAAAATGTACTAAACCTTGAAGGCTAACATAGGTTATATGTGATAATGTGTCAATTCAGTAAATCTTGATGTAAAAATACATTGTTAAATTCAAACCACTATTCTCTGAGCATGTTATATTGATATAGACCCCTATGCCTGTACACTTATATTGTAAAGAAGAGAAAACAAGTTGACTTAAAATAGAAACATGTAGACAGATGCTCTAAACATGCAGGTGTGAGTATACTGTAGTTAAGAAGGTGTAAGAAGAGATGGTGGAACTCCCGAGTGGCTAATCATTGTCTCTATTATCAGGAGATCACAAGTTTCAGTCTAGGAGAGTGTAATTGGCTCTCTGGGTGAGGGGGATACCTGTGGTATTTAGAGACAGCAGACAGAGATTAGGCTGGAGTTTTCCTATAATGCTGATTTGTAGCTCATAAGTACATGTGCCAAAAGTCCTGGGACAGGGGAACTAGCATCATGTCAAGGTACTACAGTGTTACAGTAAGTTGACAGCAAAAGGTTGCCAATAACGGATTGTAAATTACAGCAATTCACTGAGAAAAAAATCTACAGCATATTACTGTATAATAAGAACTATAACAGTACATTTACAGAGTGTTACTGCTTTTTTAGAGCAGTTTTAGCATAATTACCATATGCACTTTACCTGCCTGGGTCTGGGTAAAATTATAGCTAGCATTTACTAGCGCTAACCACAGCTAGCTCTAGCAGTTAGCCACTAATACTAATGCTGCTGCACCCAGCCTTAATAAAAGTCTGGAAATTAAAGCTTACTGTAAATAAATGGAAGCATTTTACTCACCCAAAAAAACAGTTTTCAGGGCAGAAATGTAGATTAATATCCAGCACTCGTTTGACTTTTAAAAAAAAGTTTTTTTTTTTTTTTTTTTTGAATTAGAGTTTTACTTACTTAGGTTAGCTTTACTTTTTAACTTAAAAAAAATAACTTAAAATAGACCAGAATATAGATGTTTATTGTTTATGAATTTTCTGTAGTAAGAAATTGGCTACAGTGTTGCCATTCAAATACAGGTACTCACTCTACACATGAACTATTAATAAGCCATTTTAAAGGTTTACTGCTTAGTTTTTTAAGCTGAACTCTAAATGCTGCCTCTGCCTACAGCTGTACTGAATGGATAATTACACATTTGAGTCAAATTCACAGTAAATTTAGTGCAACGCTTAATATTGATGTAATACGTCCTCCTACACTGCAGTCAGGACCCTGGCATTTTCATCTTTTGTGCTCCTCTGGAGGCTGAGGAATTGTCAGATGAATAATTAAGAGCAGGTGGGATTTGAAGTCTTGCATGTTTGGTGGCTTAAATTGTTCTTGAACGCTCAGCACAAACACACTGGTATCTGGGTGGTAACGGCTCCCTAGCCCCCTGGCTGCTTGGTTACCTTGGTCGAACCATCCCCCATGCGTGTGCCCACGGGAGTCCCAATGTGTGCCCATGTGTATGTGTGTGTGTGTTTGTGTGTGTGTCTAGATGCAGCAGTAGTAGTAGTAGTAGACTTATGTAATTGGTGGCTGCTAATGTAAATGTGTGGTACTGATTAATCCGGGTGCGGTGAGTGTGAGTGTGTGTGTGTCCTTGCAATGACCTTGGCAGGCCTGGACGGCCACTTCGATGTCCTCCTGTTTCAGTACTCCTGCAAACGCCATGCTAGTGTCCACCTGAAGGCTGGAGCCAAGGAGACAGAGGAGACAGATTTAGGCATAACTGAACATACTGTATTTGGCATCTGTGATTTGTGTACTGCCATAAACAGGCACATACAGACACACCAACACATGTAATGTATTCTGATTATCGCTGATTTTTGGCTAGCACGTTAGCATATCATGACTACTGTGTTAGATAAAACAAAAATCTAAGAAAAAGACTGTAATTCCTTACATTGAAGGATCTAATATACAGAAAAAATACATATAGAATCTCAAAAAATAAACTTAAATAATGTGTAAAGCACTAAAAACAATATAGTCTTTATAGTATGGTGTAATGTGATTATCGCTATTTTGTGGCAAGCATGTTAGCATGTCATGGCTTCTGAATGGGTCAGCATTTATTAAGAACTCTGTTATTTCACTGTGTTATTCTAATGTCTTCAGTGTTGTTATTTCTTAACAGAATTCTAATAAGTTCTAAAGGTTTTATGAGTCTAAAGTCACAAATATTGAAGTTCTATAATATCGAAAGATTTAATAAACAGATAAAAGTCTAGTATCTCAAATATTAAACTTTAATTATGTTGAAAGCACTAACAAACCAAAACATAAGGACTAAAGTCTCCAAATTTGTGGATTTTATAATCTTTAAAGGATAAATAAATAAAAAAATGAAGTCTAAATGAGCAAATATGGTTATCTCTCAATGTTGAAAGCTGTAATATTCCAAACAATGATGTCTAAAATCTCAAATATTTACATAATAAATTTTACATTCACAGTGTTGAAAGCTCTAACAAGTTAAACAATTTGCCTCACATTTCAAATACTATAATTTCATCCTGCTTAAAGTTCTAAAAATCCAAAACTGAGGTCTGAAATCTGAGAAATGTGGTTGTTGAAATCTTGAAAGTTCCAATAAATGAAAAAATGAGGTCTAAGGTCTTAAATATTGACGTATTATAGTATTATAAACTTAAAGTCTAAAGAATCAATTATTGTAGCATCCTAATGCTAAAATCTCTAATAAAATAAAAGAGTGTTGCTACACTAAACAAAAAAAATCTAAAACAACATTAGAAATCTCAAAAATTGTAATCTTATAATGTAGAAATGTCTAATAAACAAAAGAATGAAGTCTAGAACATTAAATGTTGCAATTTTTATCCAATAAATGTTTATTGGTAGTATTAAAAATGATTAAACAGAGATTCCACTGTTTCACACTGAATCAAATCAAGAATTTTGTGAATCAGTAGTATATAATCATATAGTATAATATATTAATAAAATGTACATCTTTATGTATACATACATGTTTCTAGTCCTACACAAATGTTAAAATTTGAGTATATAAAAAATATAAAAGATATAAAAGATTCTCTACAGAATCTAATTTAACCTTACAGTAAATACATATAAACATGTTCTGCACAATTCCTCTTTATATATTTAGTTTTAATGAACAGAAAAACATCATCAGAGAACACAGCAGTGAATACTGACCTGAAGCGAGGTGATGAGGCTGTGCGGTGTCTTCTGAAGCATCCACCTGAGTGCAGTGCGGAAGAGCATGGCCGTGCCCTCAAACCCAGCGAGACCACCTTACCACAAAACACCTCCTCCTCATTAGTTAATCAGGGCAGGTGATTTCTGATGGCTGCTGGTGAAAAACTATTCCCTCTAGATAATAAAACACTATATAATGCACAGAGCAGAAACACAACAAAACAAAACAAAGCATATATCATAGTGTAAACACCTTTCACAGAATAAACTCATTTATTTACTGCTTTATGAGAAAACGTGAGCACTGTAAGGGTTAATTACTGTAAGTACCTTTATTCATTCTTAACAGGTGTTTGTTCAGTGCAAGAAAAAGATGTGTATAGCAATACATTATGAATTGGAATTTATTTTTTAATTTTAAGATTGTTGACGTAATTTAACAAAACATTTAATATTATCCTTTTTTTTATGAATATTATTTATTAATAAATACATTTATAGACTCATGAATTTAATACAGATATTATATTATGGACCACAAATTAACATTAAACATAATTCCTTAAAATTTTAATAACTTTTTGTTTGAAAGCGCTGCCACTATGATCAAATCAAATTACTGGTTTGAATCCCAGTCATGCAGCTTGTCATCAGCTGCCGGAGCCCTGAGAGAGCACAGTTGGCCTTTCCTTGATCTTTCCTTTCATCACTCCTACTCCTAAAAAATATTGTAATTACTTTCAAATCGGGGACAATTATAGGACAGTACTTTCCATGAATATCTTTATTCAAGTCCTTAAAATTGTTGTACAAATTAAGGCTGGTTGAATGGAGCCCCTAAGGTGACATCATGGAAAAAAAATTATAATGCGTAGTGACAACTTTTTTAAAGCATGGGAAAGAGCTGTGGCCACAGCTTTTTAAATGGTCACTAAACCCCCTTAGCTTACATTTAAAAAATGCTAAAAAAGGGTGATGTATGGGTTTAAGGGAGGGGTAGAAGAGAAAGCTGATTGGACTGTGCACTGTGCCTTTGATAGCGGTGAGACACAGATGGTTGGACAAGCAGGACTGGTATGATTCATAACAAAAAAACACATTTCAGATATTTAAGAAAAAAAGCCATGGGAATGAGATAATTAAGTTGTGGGGACAACTTATACTCAACTTTCTTTGGTTTCTAGTTTGAATAAATGCCATGTGAGCCATTTTTTGTGGAAGAAATGTGCTCTGGTGTTTCTATTTAGCCCTACTTTATTTCACTGAATTACTGGTCTCTGAAGAAAGGCAGGATTTGGGCTCTTGCTCATGAATACTAATACATTACATGAATACTCTGATTGTCTAACAGCACTGCAGCAGAGAACGCCTGCTTGCCTTCCCGCCATGCTCTCCTCGTGGCCAAAAAAAATAGACCACTGAAGTCGTGCGTCATTCTGTAGTCCTCGTACGCCTTCCGTGTCTATGGTTTTTTTCCCTATAAGAAAAATGAATAGGGCTTTTAAAAACCTGCCTCTATCACATTCCGTGGTAAATAAATCTGTTCAGACCCCTGTACGTCTTATTCTGTGTACATTTTACTAAACATCACTGGATCCTCTGATCCAGTCCTCTGTGATCTGTTCTGAGCATATTTATTTACCACAGAATGTGACAGAGGCCAGTTTTGGAAAGCCTTTTCCAATTCCCCATTTACTTGAACTGCTTAGACACGGAAATATGGGCGTAAACAACATGGCGCCGACTACAAAATGACAACATGACTTCAGTGGTCTATTTTACCAACGCTGGGGAGCGAGCAGAGGCTGCCCGGAACGCGGAATCCACCGGAGATCCGGTTTAAACCTATAGTTACTTACACAAGACAGCTAACGTTAACTAGCTGGAGCAAGCAGAGCTGTAAGGTGAGAGTGACGACTCTGCTGCAGTCCGGCTTCAGCTCTGTCTGTGGGGGTCCCGAGCCAAGGTGGGCGAGGCCATGAACTCACAGGTTAACGTAGACACATAGCTTTTTTTTCTGATCGACTCGTTTTTCTAAACATTTTCTTTTACTAGCTACTGCAGACAATGGAGGCTGAGAAACAGTTTCATATGCAGCATGCATATATAACTCAGAGAGACATAGTATTTTACAAAGAACAAGAAAAATTGTATTTTAGTGTAAGGAGACCTTTAAATTTGAAAAATGCTAAAAAAAAAAAAAAACCTGGGTGATGTTTGGGTTTAGGGACGGGGTAGGAGCGAGAGCTGACTGGGCTGTGCAGTGTCCCTCTGATAGCAGTGAGACATCTGATAGTAGTTAGACATCATCAGCAGTATGATTTGCATACTGTTGTTTATAAAAAAAAAAGCAGAACTTCAAAGGAACAAATTTTAGATATTAATTAAATAAAAAAAGGTTTAGGGTTTAGTGCCTCTTTAGGGCATGGGAACGAGATAATTAAGTTGTGAGGACGACTTATACTCATATGGTCAGGACTTTATTATGTTGTTTCCAGTCGTGGCCACACATATTCTGTTATTTTAATTTTGTACATTATGTCACATTTTGTCTCTGTATAAAACATAATACACAAGCATGTATAGTTTTATATTTGGTAAAGATCTGTTGTTGTGGGAATGTGCCCCCCTCCCTCCTGCTCCTGTTGTGGGGATGTGGTGTACCTGCTGCTGCTGCTGCTGGTGGTTGTGCTGAATGTGCGGCTGGCTCGGCTGCATGTGACACAGCCGGGGCGAACATGGCGCTGGGACGGGGAGGTGATGCTGGACTGTGGCGGCTAACCTCGGCGTTTTAATCCCGTGTCCGCGCGGCGCTGCTAGTGTGGGGGATTCTCGGCGCTTTTATTCAGGAGAGATAGGGGCGGATGGCGTCGTTTTGGACGGTATAGAAATGATAGACGACAGCGCGGTTGTGGCTGTTAGCTATGTTAGTTAGCTTAGCTTAGCTGTGTAGCTAGGTTATCAATCTACCTGCCGGTAGCTAGCTCAGCTAGGCTGGTCAACATCGGCGGACTGTTGATGCCTAGCATGCTAGCTAGCTAGGTTGAATAGCTAGATGTTTTGGGGTTTGATACCGTCTGTTAAATGTTGGTAGGGGCTGTGTGTCAGTAGAACAGCAGAATTAGGTAGTTATATCAACCAAATGACTCTTTTAACCCGTTTCCTTTGACAGTAGTGATTAGTAGTAGCTAGGTTAGAGGTGACTAGCGGGGTTAGCTAGCTAGTTAGCTGTTTAGCTAACGTTAGCTAGCTTAGCTAGTCAGTGGAGCTGATAGGATGGACCCGCTTGGGGTGTGTGTGTTGACACTGGGAGCGGGGATCCTGCAGTATGTGGAGCTTTCTGAAGGAGCACCTATTTTCCACCTAGAAACAGGTATGTCAATCTATTTATATGGTAAATAATGTGACTGAAATAGCCTCTGTTTGCATGGGTCTTTTTTTAAATAATCTGCCAACTCGTTTGTGAGATATGAGCTAAAACAGATAACGTTAGATAGCTATCTTAGATAGATTAACTGGGTACAGGCTTGTCAGGTACTAGAACAGATATATTGCTAATTAATAGCTTAGCTAACTAGCTAGTGTGTGTGTGGTTGTTTGTTTACAGGAAGGGTCCATAGCTTGCTAGCTGTGCTACATTATGACTTAAATATAATGTGTCCAGGAAGGTTCACTTGAGCTCCAAACATATAATAGCTCGTTAAGCTAGCTAGTTAGCTTTGTGTCTCTCATAGATTGTGGCTTTCTTAAACAACTTTTATACCAATGGCTGAAACCCAGCTATATATCTAAATAATTAACGTAAACTAACCTAGCTAAACTAAACTAAATCTAACTACAGAATTTTATATGTATATATGGTCTCAATGTCTGCTTGTATGTGTCCAAACTGTTTAGAATGAGGTTTGTAATCTTTTCAAACATGATAAGCAAAAACAACTCTTCTTCGGGCTCCTCAGAAATCTTTAGCTACTTGTGTCATTATTCACTTTCACAAACATGAAGATCAGCAAGCTAGCCTAGAACCCTGATACCTTATTGTCATCCCATTGAGTAAAATCACCTGATTCTAATTCATCCTTCAAGTTATTTGCTAAACCCCAGTAGCTAAATGTTCACATACTTTTGCTTCTCACAATTTATCAAGCAAGTCAGCTAACTAGCTTTTTACCATAAGTTCTAGTTCATAGTTCTATTTCTAGGTTGTACTATGAGATGGGCTAGTTAAGCTACATTATGACTTAAAATGTATGCAGGAATGTTCCTATGAGCTCTAAACAGATTATTCCATTTCTAACGTCCTGTCTAGCTTGCTATAAGTCTCCCATAGTTATATATCTAAATATTAATCTAACCTAGCTAGAGAGTTAACCTCATTGTCTGCTTGTATGTGTCCAAACTCTTTAGAAGGAGGTTTGTAATCTTTTCAATCCTGACAAGCAACAACTTCTCCTCATCTTGGCTCCTCAGAAATGTTTAGCTATTTAACTGCTTGTGTCATGATTTACTTCCACAAACAGGTTGTGATAATAGCTGGCTTGGATCCCTAACACCTCATATCCCATTTGTTTGATTTGGTTCTCTGTATCTCCTTTTTTAAGACTTGTGTAAAAATCTGATAAAGCTTTAGGTTAAGCAAAAGTATAGAAACATCTTAAAGAGTTCACATGGTTTCCAGCATCACTGTACATAATGTTAAATAATAGTAAACAAGTTAAAAGTACACAGACACAGCTAGCTGTTTATCATGCGTACCTATTTCTAGACCTAAACCAGTTTGTTTACAGAGAGATTTTTTATTAATGCAAAATTGAATACCTTTAATTAAATGTCATTCCAAACATGCCTGGCATGACCCCAAGCTTCTTAATTAGCTAAGTTACTTTTAGCTTTATAACTAGCTGCCATAATACAGTTTACTTGTTTTGCTTTGGCTTTACTGAAAAACATTTGCCAGTTGCAGCAAATATACTTAATTATAGACATAAACACTGTCACTTGTGTGTACATGTTTTTTTGGTACTGTACTTTTACTTATTTAAGTCATTTTTTTAAGTGATATAGTAACTCTACTAGCCAGTTTTCCTGTCAGATAGATTTAATGTTGAGGCAGCATTCTTTCTAACAGCAGAGATTAAGGGCAGAGAGTCACCACTCTTAGATCCTTAGATCTTTTACCAAGATTATACATTATACAAGGTTTTAGAAGTTTCACTTGGATACTGGCCATGTTCTTACCTACTCCTTGTGACCCAAAGTAGTAGTTACAGTAATGTGTAACGCAGTAATAAATAGCACTCGTATCAGCGGTGGTGAATGATTGACCAAGAGAGGGATATCTGCTGCTCTAAAGTGATGATTAAAGTGCACAGAGTTTTATACTGTTCCTGACTGACCTGGATCTGATGATTTTGATCATAGTTGAGGTTTTGCTGGTTAGCCATGTTGGTTCAGTGGGATTTCTTGAATACATGTCTTGTCTTGTGAGGAAAACTAGGTGTAGGCTAAGGTTAGATTAACTGAAAGACAGTTGAAGGCTTTAACCTTTAGACTGTTAGTGGTGTGTGGGATGTCAATGCTGTATTATTGTATTCAGTTACCTCCCAGTGTTTCTCAGTATGAATCTTAGTATGTATCTTATGTTAGCTAAACCGACCAACAGATTGTCCAAGTAAATTAGTCAGTGTATTTAGTCAGTGTGTGATGTTTGTAGATTTGTTTTCATAATTTATTTTCCATAGTCACCCTTTGCCACTTTGGGCCTGTACTGACCATTGTTGGACCTGTAGTGACAATTGTGATGCCCACAAGGCTCTTTGGGAGACATTGCTGTATGTCTGCACTGTTTATGTTTAGCTTTAATTGCTAAAGTTAGCCCTTGTTAGTCTGAAGTAAACCTGTTTGTTGTTTAGAGCTTGCTTAGTCAGTATTAGCTGGCATTATCATATTGTAAGCCTTGTAAACTATTCTATAGCAAGTTAACATGTTAGCCTATTGTTGTTCTTCCAGTGTGGGACAAAACTTGCAAAAGTTGCAAAGAGTAGATGTACAGTATTTAATTCAATCAACCCGGAGTTTAATTTCAATTTAAATTGATTGGTCTCCATACTCACTAGCCGATGCGAAATCCAACTTGATACTCAGATTTTGAGACCTTTTTCTTAAAGAACCAGCACGCTCTTGCTCTTTTCTCAGTTCTTTTTTTAGGAAAACAAATTATCTCCCTAATGACACGGATGATTATGGTAATTTAACAAGGGCAAGCGTCCACAATGCTCATCACGTCAGGGTGGTATGACGCACCCCCAGCTGACTAAGAGTTGTGACTCAAATGGTGTCCCTTTACTGTTCAGCTTGTTTGGCCTGGGATTTCAGTGAGCTGTGAGAATCTTCATGGTCCACTGACATTAACCTTGCACTGCTGTGTTGCTGTCACCAGTGATCCTTCTTAATAACAAGCTGGGCAAGCGGCTGGCATTAATCGCCAGGCCTCTGTGATGCCAGACAGGGTTTGACTTTTACTCTCAGCGTGGCTGAGCGCTTAGTCTGCTCTGCTGTTAGTGGTGGTTTTCAGTAGAATATTGTTCCTGGTCTGTGTCTCTCCCTGGTTTCAGAGTTGATCAGTGGAATGTGACTGCAGTTTAGGCATGAGGCTGACTTAATTAGGGCGTTTTTGAGTGGCAGATATTAAGCGTCTCCTAAACCATCCTGTTCTCATTATCTGTCGAATGACAACACTGACGGTGCCTGTCGCACTAACTGCCCACGAGGCAAACACAGAGACAGAAGGCTGTAGGCGTTGCTAATATGACGTGCAACTATTTGTGAAGAAAACAAATCTTCTTTTTTATTTATCTGGTGATGCTACATACTACAAAGTGTAAAATGGGTCACATTAATATTTGCTGTCATTTTATTCTTGAGTAACTTGTTTGTTTGTACTGAAATCGGTTCGTCATAATAACATACATATTGCAGGGTTGACATATTGACAATCGACATATTGGGTTTCTCAAAGAAAATTGGTTAGGCTATAGGTTCAGTCCTAAAGGTGTATGTTAAGCTTAGCTCAAACTGATTGGTGTCTGACTGTGGCGAGTGCAACAGTCATACCCAAGAGTTAGAATACCCACCTGCTTTCTACTACTTTCTAATCAGCAAGAGGCAAGCAGTTATCCTCTGGCTTTCCTTTGGGAGTTTAACTTAACCTGTCAGTGGAAAATCTCTGTATGTGTGTGTAGTCCTTGGACTAGGACTGTAAGACTAGGCTTTAGGGCTGCCACGATTAGTCGACTAGTCACGATTATGTCGACTATTAAAATAGTCGACGACTAATTTAATAGTCGATTAGTCGTTTTTTTTTTTTTTTTCTTTGTTTTTCTCTCCAAACTGCTGCGACTGCCTTTCTGTCCTGGACGCACATGCGCAGTAGTGGAAACCGGGGTAGGTAGTGGACGACATCTCAGGACATTATACAGACAAGCTCTGGTTTCATGGCTACCCTGCTACAGAACTCAAAAGTGTGGGATCACCAAGAAAATAAAAGTGAAACGCGTGCAATGCAATATCTGCAATGAAGAACTTGCCTTCCTCGGCAGCACAACCGCGATGCACGAGCACCTGAAAAGGAGGCATGTTGTGGCTGATTAAATGACGAAGAAGCTAAATTGCTATTTAGCTGCTAAAATTAGCGTAAACAGAGCGTTAACTTAGTACTTAACTTACTCATCTTGATAGCTTTAAAACAGAGGTCACTAATAGGCGGACCGCGATCCGGATCCGGACCCAGACGTTGTCACAAATGCCGTCCCAAACCGATAAACTACAGAGAAGGATTTCATTCTGACAGTGGCTTCTGTTTTCAGTGCTTTTCGGTGCAGTAAACTCACAGATCAGTCATGTGTGGTGTAAAATCACCAAACGCTCTCCTCTGCCAATCAGATCTGTGCAGACCGCTGCCCTGTGTACGGTAATGTACACAATATCTGGACAGAGAGGCATTTTTTATTAATATACTTTTTTTTCATAATAGTTCAAACAACCTCACGGTTGAGATGTTTCATAAATGCCAGTGCCTTATCCTTATTTTACACAGTTGTTTACACTTTATGCTAAACAGTAAAATAATTGTCTGTTACAACAAGCTGCATATTTCATTAAAGGTTTAATGAACTATGATTTTAATTGTTTTTATTTTTAGTTAGCATATAGCTGAAATCTAATGTTGGTTGTATAATAGCAGCTGCATTCTATTGTGATAAACTGTGTTTTATATTCAATTAACGTATGATCCGATTAGTCGACTAATCATAAAAAATAATCGGTGATTAGTCGACTATAAAAATAATCGTTTGTGGCAGCCCTACTAGGCTTAACGCTTTTCTGGGAACTGGCCCTACATGCTTAGCTTAAGTTGAACAACCTAAAACATTATGACCTGTGCATGCATATCTATAGCCTAGGCATGTGCCTAGAATTGGTCTGAAATAATAGTTATATAGTCATTAATCAGACCATATGTCAGTGTCCTCTTTTTGGTGACTGATGTAGGCCTGTCACAATAAGAATTTTTTGTGGACTATATATTTTCCCAGAAATGATTGCGATGCACGATAATTACGTAATTTTAAGACTATAACATGCCACTGGCATAATGATAACAAAATAGCATAAAAAAGTAATTATACACTTTTTAAAGACATCACAGATAAATAATCACTATGTGTATGGAGTAAACGTTTTTAAAGCATGACTGACTAAAATACTGTTCACTGTTATATATGTGAACAAACATACAAATAAACACAATAGACAATATCAGGATTATCAAAAATTATTGAGGTCATGTTCATTTATTGTACAATAAATCGATATTGCAATTATTGTGACAGGCCTACTGCTGAGAAAAGATTGCACCAGTATGCACGTATAACATGACTAGCTGATTTGTTGTATTGCTGCCAAGTCGTTATATAGTTGAATCAAATCAGTACTCGTGATTCTGCTGGGGAGCTAGTGTCGCCACCACTTACATAAGCAAGTCTAAGGCACAGAACGTCGGGAGTTTACGTGATCTTTTTGTGCAACTGTAGCGGAAGCGTAGTATATCCTTTATTTCTCCCATTCTAATTATCTCATGACTCAAACGGTGTAGTGGCACTTTGATCTTTGCATGCTGTTTAATGATTATGAAAGACTGTAATTGATTTACAATCATTTACAGGATACAGTTAATGTTATATTGGTTAGTTTCTGGGACGTTTTTATATGGATAAAGAATCAGAGAATCGACTCCTTGAACGCAATATCACTGTAACAATGCGAAAACTACAATATGTAATTTGATTACCTAAATGACATTTAGCCTACATTTAAGGCATTTAGCCTTGCAGAGGTAGGCCAGTGTGGTTTTAGGAGTCTTGCCTATGATTTTGATTGAAAGCAATTATAAGCAAACTGTTCTCATCTTGCATGTGGCTACACTTGTGGGCAGCGGAGCGGTGGGCAGCACCGCTGGACTCAGTGGAGAGTCTGGGGTGGCAACTGCCCCCTCCAGTGCCTCATGGTGCAAAAAGCTGCACTAAAATATTGACTTATCGTACAACAAATGGACATGACCTAAATAATATTTAATAATCCTGATATGGTCTATGGCGTTTATTTTTATGTTTGTTTACATATATAAGAGCAAACAGTGTTTAAGCCAGTCTATTAATGAGCAGTGCTTCAATAACTGCGACAGTTTTAGGTGTGATTGACTATGATTAATTAAAACATTGTCATTTTTAAAAGGGTGTGATTGCTTTGTCGAGTGTCGTAGTATTCTATTATTAATATGTCATTATGGCATTTAATGGTCTTAAAATATTGACAATACTATTGTTTATCGCATTCATTTCTGGGACAATATATCGTCCACAAAAAAATTGTTATCTTAATAGACCTATGCTCTGTAGATGAAGGAATTTTGATAATATGTATAAATGATTGCCCATCTATAAGTGCTTTTCTGCCCTTCCAGTAGAAAAGGGTGCCACTGCTGGGCAGCCTTCCCATTGGGCCTTGGGTTAAAGGCCAAGCTCAGTGGCTTAACAGTTGCAGCTTATCAAGACCAGGTATTGAACCCACAACCCTGTCATCAATACCCTGGTGCCCAGCACTCACAACTCCCATCTCCCATCTCACATCTCTCCGCTCAGGTGGTCTTACTGTATTTTACAGGGTTAAAAAAAAAAAAAAAGCAAACAAAAACAAAAAACCCCACAACTTGATTTTCTGCGAGTGTCTCGGGTGCTGGGATTTTTAGTGAAACGCTGTTGGGCCACAGACTGCCTCTGAATATTTCATTTCAACTCATTCAATTTTCACAGCAGATCCTGCTTCCTTATGGCTTTTATTTCATCCAGAATAGCGAGTGTGTAGTGCTTGGTAGACAGCACAGCCTTGTGATTTCAGATATTGGTGACAGTAACAGACTCTAAAACGTCCCAACTGCATCCTTGTTATTGTATTTTACAACCGGCATAAAAAGGCCACTGTGTCTGCTGAGCGTGTTACACCGCTGAAGGTGATGAATGGTTTAAAAAGTGTTGGCATGGAGCTTTAATAAGCATGCGTGTTGTCCAGAGCCTTTTTCTAAAGCTCCTCAGAGCGGGAGTGCTGATCTGGGACTTTATTGACAGGAACAGATTCCAGCAGCAGCAGCTTTATGACTATAGGCTCAGATAAATGAGTCTGTTTTAGATAATTGGTGATACTCGAAGTCGGCTGTTTTCCGCAGGGAAAGATTCTCGAAGCATCTCCAGTGGAAAGCAGAACTTTCTGAGGGACTGTATGAAAGAGAAAAGCTCAGTGGTGGAGCACATTTGACTGACAGATGGGTTGAACCCACTGCCTGTGCTTTGCATCTCATGCTTTTGCTTATAGTTTACATCTTGGTTATGGATTTTTGTTTTGTGTATGTGTGTTCCAGTGACCAATACCAACTGCAGGCCTGCACGATATGAGCAAAACAGATCAACAAATCTAGTTGTTTGATATTGCAGATTGATAAAATATTGGTGTTTGATTTTTTTTTTTTTTTACCTAGATTTGTCAAAACTCAGTGGTGTTCTGGCAATTTTGGATTGGAGTTTTTAAACACTGCATGTCACTGCGGGACTATGGGCAGCATCCTGTGGGCAGCATCTTCTGGGCAGTGTCCTGTGAGCTGCAGGATGACCAACACAGACTTCTGTCAGCTTCTGTATTTACTGACTTTACTTTATCTACATGGTGGATCAGCTAGGAGTGGACAGTCAGTAGACAAAGTGTTTTCAGGGCTCTAGACTAGGGGTGGACGATATGGCGCTAAAATAGAATCACAATATTTCATGTTTTTTTTTTTTTTTCGCTATAACGATACTCTTAGCAGTGTTACAAATTGTTGAATAAAATAAAATATTTCCAGAATCCACTACTGCAGCAAAATGAAAATTGATTTAGATTATTGCGTACAATATGATATGGCTCACCCCTAACTGAGGTATATAAAAAAAATACAAGAATTTTATCATGTTTGTAACAGAAGTCAATAATCCAGAGTGGCATGATACTAATAATAATGCACTCCAAATATCTCCATATATCCAGGATTAAAGTAAAATAAATTATACTTGACAGATATAATCTGTCTCTAGTAGATATATAATAGGAAATGAGAACAGTGCGAAGTATTATTTTGCTAAAAACAGCAAAAAAGTACGATACAATATAACACACCCCTACTCTAGACTAACTTTTTGTACCGGTTGCCGATAACTTTTTTTCATAGGTGCAAAGGCACAAAAGTTATATTATTTTGATACATATATGAACAATACAAATGCCACCGCCTGTGTCCTAGTTCATCACATGCTGGCGCTGTCAGGTTATGGAAGTGTATAGTTAGCATTGCTAGTTAGCCGTTAGTCATCTCCACATCTTCACAGACATCAGCAGTTTACCGTCTCTTAAGCTGATAGCTGCATTTAAGTGTTTAGGACCTAAAAAACTATAGATATAATCCACCTATCATATTAAACCACAGAACCTTCTATTTTTGCATATATTTGCCAGAAAACTGTAAATTAACCTCCTCTTATCACCTTTCTGTTTTGCACCATGCACTCAGCCCTGCTCATCTGCTGCTCATCTGCTGGCTACTTTCATGCTGTGATTATTCTAATCCTAATCTAACACGCCTCATCCTGTTAATCTCAGTCTTAAGAGGCATCTGGATATTAGTAACACTGTATGTAAGGCAGAATAACCAAGGAGCAAAATTATCAGGCAGAGCAGTAAAAAGCCTAAGCCTTAACCCAATGTTTCAGGCTGATGACATTAGGGTTCTATAAAATATGGGATGCAATGAATGTTATGACGAATTAATCTGATCATAGATTTTTAGTCACCATATTAATATTACTGTATGTTGGTTGAACTTTGTTGTTGTGTTGTGTTTCAGCAGGGGAAGCTGCAGGTGAGGTGCATGTGTCTCTGAACCTCCTGGTGGTGCTGTCTCTGTCTGTGCTGGTGGCCATAGTGGTGGTGCTGTTCAACTGTGCGACCTGCTGCAAAGAACGAGAGATCAACTTTAAGGTGAGTTGCGACATAAGCAGCGCTGTGCTGAGGTATTTTAGGAAGTTAGTCTGTTAAAATAATAATTTAAAATGAGATGTTAGCTAACTGTTTAGTCTGAAATGTTATTTTTTTTTACATGAAATACCCGTTTATTAGTTTTGCTGTGTTGCTGAGCAAATAACTACTCGCTATATAGGCTGAACGATGTACTCTTTAGAGGGGTAACTGGTTAGTTGGGTTAAATGTCTCTTTTCTCTGCTTCCTTTACACGGTGCACTAGTTTGTTACTATGTGTTACATAGTAGATCAATCTTTACATCTCCGCTAAATACAGTTTGAAATTTCAGTTAAACACTTTAGTGTACAACAAAGGTTAGGTTCTTATTGCTATATCAAAGTCCACAGTCTATAACACTCTTTTTATGTATCAAAGTAACAATAATAACAAAATTTATTGATTTTCTTATTAGGAGTTTGAAGACAATTTTGAGGATGAGATTGACTTCACCCCACCAGCGGAGGACACCCCCTCCATGCAGTCCCCGGCTGAGGTTTACACCCTGGCTGTTCCCACTGTGCCTCTGCCTGGACCTCCACACCTCCAGCTGTCCCGGATAGCAGGTAAGAGCCTAAGTAAACAAAAGTGTAATTCTTTACAGATTTCTCTTCTGAAAACGGTTTATTTTGGTGAGTAAATCGCTTTGTTTTATTAACAGTAAGTGTAGATTTCTAATATTTTAGCGTTGTTAGCAGCAGTGCTAACTGCGTTTAGCAGCAGTGCTTAGCGCTAGTAAATGCTGCACGACCGTGCTAGACCGAGGAACCCGGAGTGTTCCACTAAGCTAGGGCGCTATCAGCCAGCGGTTCGTCTCACGCAGCTTGTTTTAACACTGTAAACACACAGACTACAGTCCAACAAGAAAGAGCTAGCTCTGCGGTTAGCAGCTAATGCTAATACTGCACCAGCAGAGTGTCTTTACAAAAAGTTCTTCTTCTGGTAGAATTCATACATAAGGTGCACCAGATTATAAGGCACAATGTCTATTTTTGGGAAAATGAAAGGATTTTAAATGCACCTTTTATTGCGAGAAATATGGTACTCTAAAGTATAATAGGACCGCTTTCTGGTAACCATTATGCAAATCTGTTAATAATACTAGAAACATTATTGTTTAATATATATTCAGTATTAGTTAACAAATAGCATAAGTTAGTGATAAACTCTGGCTTCTTCTTTGAGCAGCATATGTGATCTGTACTGATTTCTTTTTGCAAATTGTGCAGTTGACTGAGGAGAAAACGATACAGATCTGGTTTCTTGATGTTAGAAGGTTTAAGTGGATTTACGTCTTTGAAAAGCTGCATATTTCTGGGGATATAGTAATGCTTAGAGAGGTCATTTGTAAGTAATCTCTACTGCAGTTCTAATGTCAGGCGTACAGTATTGTGCATTCTTTAACGTAACAGAATTGCACTGTATTTAATAGAAAATTGATTTAATCAAAAAATAATTTCCTTTTATTTAGAGATGAGAGAGATCTACTTTTTCACCAATGAATAAATAAAGTTGCCTAAATTGCCTTTGTTTGTCTTGATTTTCATAGTATATTTATTCATAGTAAAACCAAACTAACAAAGCACAATACATTTACCACAAAAGTGCTATTATAGTAATATATGTATGTTAACAGTGCTATTCTAATAATAAATGTACCTCAGTAGTGCTCCTCAAGTCACATGAGTGAAATTTGCACAGAGAAAGCAGTTTATTTAAACTGACAGATATATTAAAGCTAATTTTGCTACCCATCTTAGCTAGCTTACACTACTATCCTAGGCATGTACAGCTCGTATCTTTTATCTGAAAAGCAGGCAGTTAACAGAGAGGTAGAAAAGCATGATTATTGATGCTGAATGCTTAATTTCATTTGATCAGTTTTCTTGAGTAAAGCATAAAAAAATAACATAAGCTGTACTAGAACCTTGTTTATGTTGTGTGTTGTTTGTCGGTTGCCAGCCTCACTGTCACTAGCTATTTAACAGCGTTCTGATACACAAAGCTGCAGGGGGTGGAGGGGGTGAGCTGCTGGCCTGCCAGTCTCTTCTGAAAAATACTTAATTTTAAAATTATTTTTGTAATAAGTCAGTTAAATACCCTTTTCAATACGTTGGCCAAGAATGGAAAGTGCTTTTCTGTTCTCCTCCACTTGCTGATGAGCGATCAGGCTCCACACACAGAGTACAGTGCAGTTTTACTGCTGCTGTAGTCTTTCACTCTGTTTAATTAAGTGATGAAAGACATCTGTAACTTCTGTTCAAACACAAGAAAAATTAAACCGTCTTCATTTCCTGTTTAAAGCCTGGGAAAAGAGGGGCACTATAGAGCCTATAAATCCAGAACGCCCAAAATACTGTCTTTTATATGAAAAAAAAACAATATATGTAACTCCAAAACCAGGATCTGAGAAGATTTTATTAATGAGATTGTGCTGCTTGTTGTTGACTTTTATTTAAAAACAGTGATTTATATTTCATTTATTTTGGCAGAAAATCAAACTATCAAAAGTGCATTGCTCCTTACACAAGAGTAATTGCATTTTTTTGCCATTATATTGTAAGATAAACTAAGAAAATGAGAATCCTTTAATATCTTTAATTTTTGGCTAAATCATTTTGGTTGCCATCCCTAATTTTATTGGATTCCTTAAATATTTTAATGTATCTAAACATTTGAGAAAATCCCTCATCTGGACTGTGTTTTTTAATCATTACTCTTAAGACACAGCAAAACACGCATTGTGATTGGTCATTTGGGTGTATTTCTGTATTTATTGCAGCTTTCTGCTACATCAGAATGGCTAAAGCCATTAACAAACAGGGTATTTTACAACTATTTCTGTAAGTTAACCCGTCTTTTAAAAGTTTTGTAAAGTAATAGAAAATCAAGTCAGGATTTACCATTAGTTTTTTTGTTTGGTTTGAGTTATTTTTCAGCAGCACTTTATTCCTCTGCTTGGGTATTTAGTTCATTAGCTGAATTGTCACCACCGTATCTTTCTTCCAGACGTCTCGACAGGCCCACATGTGGCCCGCCACACACTCAGTTACCTTCAGGAGATTGGGAGCGGCTGGTTTGGCAAGGTAAGGAAGCCTTTCTGTTTACAGGCCCTGATGTGTGGGTGTGTGCCTGGAGTGTGCTTACCTCTGCAGTAACACAACACAAGCTTTTCCCACACGTCTCTAGGGTGTGTTTCCCTAAACAAGAAAACTAATCAAGAAATGTCAAGAAGAAGCTGCAGGCACTCCCTTTTTTTATTCAGTAGTAAATAGATCAGTTGATCAAACAGAGCAAGTATAGAACCCCATACTTTTTCTTTTAAATTTAGTTTTGACAGATTTAGCTGAATAAATTGGGATGGTTACGAAATGGTATTACTTAAATATATATACAGCTCTGGAAAAAAAGAGACCTCTTCAGTTTCTTTGATTTTGCTATTTATAGGTATATATTTGAGTAAAATGAACATTGTTGTTTTATTCTATAAACTATAGACAACATTTTTCACAAATTTCAAATATAAATATTGTCATTGTCATTGTATTTGCAGAAAATGAGAAATGGCTGAAATAACCAAAAAAGATGCAGAGATTTCAGACCTCAAATAATGCAAAAAATTAGAGTTTAGAAAACAATATTTGGTAGAATAACCCTAATATTTAATCACAGTTTTCATGCATCTTGGCTCCTCCACCAGTCTTACACACTGCTTTTGAATGACTTAATGCCACTCCTTGTGCAACAATTTAAGCAGTTTAGCTTGTTTTGATGGCTTGTGATCATCCATCTTACTCTTGATTATTTATCAGGTTTTCAATTTGGTAAAATCAAAGAAACTCATAATTTGTAAGTTGTCTCTTATTTTTTTCCCCTCAGAGCTGTATATACTTGAGCAGCTATATTTGTTAAAGGGTTTAAAGGCTAACAAAATGCTTATTGTTATTGTCTATAATAGAACACTGAAAATTTGCTGCTGTGCTTTCAAAAACAGTGTTTTTAATAGGATGTGCAGCGCAGATATTCGCATGGTAAATGAAGTAGCGTGGCTGCAAGCAGAGAACGCTGCACACACTGCGTGAAAACAGCATGGAGCAGACTCAGTTTAGTCATAGCTGTGGTAAATAAGGTGCAAACTGCACCTTATCAGCAGTTTAGCTCAAATAAAAGGAGTATATTTGATAGCTGGGTCGGATTAAGACATTCTTACCACAAGCAAATTCCTTTTTTTTTTTTTTATTATTTCGTTATTTTTTATAAATGCGCACCTGAGTGCTATTACTGTTTTCACATCTGCTCAATCAAATAGCATTAAGGTTCAGGCGAACTGGACCAAATAGTGCTGGTGTGAAAACGGGCACTGGATGATGTATGGGTTTAGAGGTGGGGCAGAATGAAAGGAGATTAGCTGATAGCGGTGAGATGCAGATGATTGCACATCGGGGGCGGGCATTATTGATTGACTGATCTGCATATTGTGATGTTTCTGCTTACCAAAATACACAGACAAATCATCCTTGCTTATAGCACAGTTGAACCTGAGAGGGCGCTGCAGAGGCAGAAATGACCAAATTAAAAAAAAGTTTTTTTAAAGGTTAGGTAATGTTTATAAAAAAATTTAAGTAGCACTGGTATGTTTTATTACTTCAAACAAACACATTTCATCTATTGATGGAAAAAAAAAGGTTTAGGATTTAGTGGCTCTTTAAGCGTAGGTTAAACTGGCACTTCCACTTTCTTTCCCCCGGGAGAGGATCACGCACGTTTGTTGTGCTGTTCTGTTCTGTTTTGTTCTGTTCTTGTCCCTCTACTGTCAATGTGTCCTGGCCTGTAGGGACCACAGTGTGGTGTGTACGTGTTTGTGTGTGTGTTTATGGGAAGCGTGGCATTTTGCACACACTTTTCATTATTAGCATATTGTGTGTGTATGTGTTTGTGTTTACTGACAGCAGAACGAGTGGGAGAGTTGTTTCCTCGTGCTCTTTCTTGCCTGGGTGGACTGTGCCCAACGGAGCTGTGAGAACATCTTCATCCTCAGCAGCTGCCACAGCCTGTCCTGTACTGCTGGCTAGGCCTTACTTACTCTCTCTCTCTTTCTCTCTCTCTCACACACACACGCACACACTCTTTAACTGGGCCGGACCGAGCCTGAGAGCCCTGTTTGCTGTCACTGAGACATTTGAATCTGCTGTTTCTCCTGCTTTCTGTTGTTAACATTTGTGCATTTTTTTGCATTATTTTAAAAATAAATACCCTGGTTTGTGTTAAACAGGTTTTGCTGAGTGAGATCTACGCAGATCCTGGTGCAGCCAGAGTGGTGGTCAAAGAGCTGAAGGCCAATGCCAGCTCCAAAGAGCAGAATGACTTCCTTCAGCAGGGAGACCCATACAGGTAACACACTCTCAAATTATCAAATTTTCCTTTATTTCAGTTTCTGAAATGTACTTTACCTGGAAATGAGCATTTTAACCAGTTTTGCAATTTTTGATGTTAACCCTCCATGGTTTTTACACAATTTCATACCATTCCATGCATTCATTTTCTTTGTTTTTTTTTTTAATCTAAAATAAATATCATGTACTGGGAATCTTGTTAAAGTTGAGTGTTTCATTGATTTCAGTCAATAAATTCTTGAGAACAATGTTCAGGAATCAGTGAGAAAGTTAAAGTTGTGCCGGGGCTGGATACTTTAATAAGACAATGACCCTAAACACTAAACTCTGCTCAAAATCTACTAAAGCTTTCATGCAGAGGTACAACATTCTGAATTGGTCATCTCAGTCCCCAGACCTGAATATTATTCAAAAAAATCTGTAGTGTCATTTAAAGCGGGCTGTTCATGCTCGAAAACCGTCAACCCTGAATGAACTGGAGATGTTTAGTAAAGAAGAATGATCCAAAATAAATTCGACCTGAAGCCGAACTCATATTAGAAGCTGTAGAAAGCATTTAGAGGCTGTTATTACTGCAAAAGGAGGATCTACTGAATATTGATGGGGTACTGATGATTCTGTTGGGGTGCTCAAATGTAGGCACCTGCCTGATTTTGTTTAAAGAATTATTGCACACTTTTTGTAAATCCTATAAACTTAATTTATCTTCTCAAATGTCACTGTGTTCGTGTGCTATATAATATATTGGTACCACTTTAAAATAAGACTACCTTTATAAAGGGTTTATAAATGGTTTACAATTAGTTTATTAATGGTGACTAATTAGGTTGTAAATGCCTTATAAATCATTAGTAATCAGTTATAACACATATGTAGAAAGGGCAACAATATAAATAGCTATGGGTTTACTATTTGGCAAACAACAGATCATTGTTGCCCTTTCTACATATGTGTTATAACTGATTATTAATGATTTTAAGGCATTTACAACTTAATTAGTAACCAATAATAAACTAGTTGTAAACCATTTATAAACCCTTTATAAAGGTAGTCTTTTAAAGTGGTATAGATATATTTAACTGAAACTGCTAATCCGAACAACCAATGATTTATAAAGGAGAAATTATGAAAATGATCAGGGGTGCCCAAACTTTTTTATACCACTGTAAGAGGCTGTATCTCCACACAGTACAGTGAATCATACAAGTGTGTAATACATAGATATTAAAAACGAATAATCTCGTATAAACGTATAAACCTCATGCAAGTTGTGATATTTCAACAGGGGGCGCCCCAAAGCTCCTGAAAAATGGCGTGAATTAATTAATTCTCTCCAAAAATGGAATTCCTACCAGAGAGGGTTAATATTAAGATTTCCCAAATTCTGTTTGCTACGTTTTATATGTTAGGGCTGCTCAATAAATAATTTTAGCATTGTTTTTTCAATGTAAGCATGCACAGTACTCACATTGCAGGATGTGCAATTCGAATTCAAATGTCAAATTACATCAAATATCATGTTCTCTCATTTTCCTTGATATATTAAATATATATAATCGACGAAGTTTTCATCTGGAACATCTGCTCATAGTTTATTGTTTGTTTTGAAAACAAAGTAATTGGGGAAAAAATGCTTTATTATAAGATCCGTCTCTACTGGCTCGGGAAGATGTTCTATTAGATTTGACCACCAGCTACCCAAATCAACCCAAACGTAGTACTGGACGGAGCTCCATGATTCCAAAGAAAACAGCTCCTCTATTGCTCCTCAGCTCAGAGCCTCAGTGCAGGGCTGAGCTTTATACCCCTCTAGCCCACGCCTAGCATTAGGCACGGTGCCAGTAGGTTCATGTTTCTCTTCATGTCTTATTCTGGGTGCAGCTTAAAAGTAGCTGAATGCATTTATTATACTTCAGCCTTCGATACATGGCGTACATCATTAATTCCATGACATAATGGATCACTGATATCTAATGCCTTGTGAAAATTTGTGTATTTTTAACCTCTTAAAATGCCTTGTCCCGTATACAGGCTACAGGTGTAGGTGATACAAAACCCTTTTTTTCTGCAGTAAAATAAGTTATTTACATTCTGAAAATTTCAGGGCTTCTACAGAACACTTGGAGAAGCTGCCTGTTTTCTCTCTACTCCACTTAATAATTTCAGATCAGTAAGAGGAATCAACCCAAATTCTGCATGTTTAAAAATAAGGAAATAAAAATACAGATTTTAAAATGAAGTTCAGTAAAGAGACGATTTTATTTATTATATTTTAACATTAGCAGATTTACTTAAATATTTTTTTTTATTTTCTATTACAAATACAATTATGCTTTTCAGTAATGTTCCTTATCAAAATGAAAGCTTTTTATTAATATTTTAGTGGTGTAATAAAAGGCAGACAATTGACACAAATCCTGGCCTGTTAGGGGGTTAAATTCCACAAAATGTGTCAAAGAAATGTAGTTTATTTTCCAAGATGGAGCAGCCTTATTATCATTGTTTGCCAGAAACCTTGTATCTTTATGTTTGCAGATATTTAGTTAGACATATATTTAGTATGTATGTTTTTTTTATTTATTTTTGTTTTGTTTTACACTATGATTTCCCTTAAACGTTGTATTGCTTGACAGTGATGATAAATTTAAATAAACTCCTATATATACTGAGATATACATATATACATATAGACACACCAGTCCCCAATGCCCTGTATGATTCAAACATTTTCTATACACTCTTAATGAAATGCACTATGAAAAAGGGGATACAAGCAGGTTTAAGGCTTTTTATGAGGGGAAAAAGGCTTTTGTTTGAGTTGCTGTTGATTTTTCTCTTTTCTTCTGTGTTAACAGCACCATCTGTCTTCTTCTGATGACATTGCATTACTTTGCTGACGATGTGTTTTATCTGTATAAATGAAGTGTGCTCTTGATGGAAAGTGATTACATTTCAGTGCTGTTGTGTTTGTGTTGTTTGTGCTTCTGTAGGGTTCTTCAGCACCCGAATATACTGCAGTGTCTTGGTCAGTGTGTGGAGGCCATTCCTTTCCTGCTTGTTTTCGAGTACTGTGAACTGGTAAGTTTTATGTTTATGCATGTTTTTTTTTTAGATAAATGTGGGGTCAAGTACAGTATACACATTTACCAAACAACTTTATTATGAACACCAGTACATCCTATTAATTTGAGAAGGAAGTGAATCATGTGCTGCAAAGTCTTTGACAGAGAAAACCTGTTTTGGTATTAAATTAAAATAATTTGATGTTTGGGCAAATCATTCACACCTCTTTACATTAGTTAGCTGGCTGTGTGAAGTCCTCCTCAGATTTAAGTTTTAGCTCCATTACAGTGCATGAAAAATTCCCACAATGAAAGTAAAATGCTTATTTAATGCTTGAGTGGCTTCATTCAAATGCACTGCAAAAATGTGTAATCTTTCTACACGGGAGTAGCAGCACAGAGATAGCTAGCATTAGCTAGCTAAACACCAGGCTGCTGCACAGTGAACTCTCAACCCATCCCGATACTTTTCAGCCCGGTGAACTGCACGGCGCCCCCTGCAGCGCTGCCCTCTCTCCACCATCATTCTAAACACCCTGCAGAGCACTGCGCTAACTGTAAAGCTACAATCCAGCAGATGTGAAATAGAGAGAGCAGATATCTTTCTCTCTTACTCACTCTGTCTTTTACTCACCCTCTCTCTCACTCACTCTCTCACTCACTCTCTCTCTCTCTCTCTCTCTTTCTCTCTCTCTCTCTCTCTCTCACTCTCTCCCATTTTCTCTGGCACTTTCTCACTCAATCTCTCTCTCTCTCATACTCACTTGCTTTTACTCTCTCACTTTCTCTCTCTCTCTCTCTCTCTGTGTCTCTCTGTCTTTCTCTCTCTCTCCCATTCTCTATCTCTCTCACTCTCACTCTCTCCCACTCTCTCTTTCACTTTCTTACTCAATCTCTCTCTCTCTCTTATACTTACTTGCTTTTACTCTCTCACTTTCTCACTCTCTCTCTCGCTCTTTCTCTCTCTCTCTATCTCTCTATCTCACTCTGACTCACTTTCTTACTCTCAGTCTCACTTACTCACTTTCTCACTCTCACACTTGCTCACTCTCTCTCTCTTACTCACTCTCTCTCTCTTACTCACTCTCTCTCTCTCTTACTCACTCACTCACTCTCACACTCACTCTTACATGTATCTAAAGAAGGATCATTCCAAATCACCATCTTAGTTGAACAGGTTGTCTTTTAATATGAATCTACAATGTAGAAAATAAATTGCATAAAGAAATAAAGAAATGCGTTTAAAATCAAAACGATCCAAATGCGTTTTCAAACTTTTGACTGGTACTGTACTATCCTAATCTTTTCACATTATCTAATTCTGAACCACAGACCACAGGAGCAAAGCACAGGCTGTAAGGATGCTCCGTGTGAATGGAGCTCCTTCTATCTGGGTGATTTATTTTCTGTTTTTCTTGATCTATTTTGAGCCTCCAGCCTGTGCCCGACAGGGATCTGAGCCGCATAGCTGCACAAGGCGTTCTCCAGTTCCCTCTCAGCCCAATAAAGCAACAGGCTCCGTTTACCGCCACTGTCACTCTGCCGTCTTGCTGTGTTGGTGCATTTTATCGCCTTGCCTGCAAGTTAGCATGAACCGCAGCCAGCGCTGCATGTGCGCATGTGTCGCGTTTGGGCCAAGATTACAGTGCTTCCTTGTAAAGTAATGGTCTCCTGGAATAGATACAGCTGAATTAAAATGGATTTGGATTTTAGACCAGTGTTGAAGTGAGAGTTAATGGTTTTAGAAGCCTGAGTTTGTTGGCTTGGGATGTGCATTTTATGTAAAGTAGCAGGATTAGAGTAATGATTTTTCTTTTGATTTTGAGGGATGCATATTCATATAGCTCTGTGTGCTTTGTGTAATTAGTCACAGGCTGCTATACTATAAATCTTTGAATCTGATCAGTCTTTACCAGTGCTGCTGGTCCTTTGCTGCTTTAATGATCATCTTCGGATCAAACGCAACCCTACTTTTCCCTCAGAGTACTTTATAGTTTTAACGTTTTTTTAATTGATTGCTTTAAAAATGTACTTTTGTTAACCCAACGTTAATACTTTAATAAGGTCCTGCAACCTGTGTGTGCCGCTACTTTTTCTGAATGCACACTCTGGGGCACTTTTCCAACAGGACAATGCATCCTTCTGCAAAATCTGCACGAATGGCATGAATATTTTGGGATATTCACAGGACACCATTAGGAACCTCTATACTACAACTCCATACCAAAGCATGTATTGTACCTGGTTGTAAACTTTTTTTTTTTTACCAGTCAGGTATTAGGGACCAGTAAAGCCACTCTGCTGAAATGCAGCGTCATAAAGGAGTTTCAGTTTAGTTCCAGCAGTTTTAGCATTAGCTGCTATCTGCACTAAACACTAGCACTTTTGCCATTTAAAGGTGGTTATTATCATCCTGTAGCCTGCTGCTGACCCTGTATAGCACTGTTGGAGCAGCATAAGCATTACCAACTAACCACGCTAAGCGCTAGCTCCTTTGCCGTTCAGACGTGATTATATCAGTCTGTAGTCTGTGTATTTATCATGTTAAAATAAGCTATGTGAGACGAATAGCTAGCTAATATCACCCAGGCTTAACGGAACACTCAAGATTATACAAAGTAGTGCTGTTAGGCGACATTAGCCATGAATCATGACTAGCGCAAACCACAGTTAGCCACTAATGCTAATGCTGCTGCACCCAGCCTTAGTGGAAATCTGGAAATCTAAGCTTACTGTAAATAAAGGAAGCGCTTTTCTCACCCAGATAAAATGTTTTCAGCAGAGAAATCTGTGTAGATTAACATCCAGCGTTTGTTTGACTTTAAAGGATTTTTTAAAATAGTTTTGTATACATGGCGACACCCCTGTTCCTTACTAGTGTTGTATAAAGCGCCTAGTGTATAAAAAAAGGAACAAAAAATAGATGCTTATTGAAAGTGCGCCTTATAATCTGCTGCGTGGAAAATACAGTGCTTTTATATTATTCTTTCCTAGCAGTTAGCAATAGTAATAGGTAGTTGTAATTAGCTTTATCGACTCTATAAATTACTACCCCCTGTTTTTCTAAGGTTAATTTTATCACAAACCGCAATAACATGCCCTTTAGTTGGATCACCAGGCGCTAAAATGGTGCCAAAGCGGCGCTCGTTAAGGCTGTGTAAGCAATCAGCTACTTGCAAAGCCCTGGTGGTTAGCAGCCAGGACACGCTCCGAGCACCTGCCCAGCGGTGAGGCTGCGCTGCAGCTTTGGGCTGAAGTCCTCCAGAGCTGGAGCAGGTGGGTGGCTCTCAGCCATCGCCTCTGTCTCTCAGGGCCAGGATGAGCTCACCGTGGCCCAGAATTGCGTAACGCAGCCGGCGTCCTCTGCGGGGCTGCCGTTGTAGCACGGGATGTGACCTGCTCTGGCAAGCTAAGGGGCTTCAGAGACTCAGAGCAGTGTGGGAGGGCGGCTGTTTTGATCCACACTTGGAGGTGCCAGCAAATTTTAGTTAACATTTGTTAAATAATGATCCTAAAGTACTTCGCCTTCTTCTTTTCTGTTTTCTTTTCATGTTTGTATTTTTTTCTGTTGGCTAACTCTTAAAAAAATGTAAGTGGAAGTTTGGGATGAAAGCATTGTTGCCCATAGAATAGACACTATTTTTCAAATGTATTGTCCTGTGAGTAGCAATAAATGCAACCGCACTGTAGCAGTTTATGTGAGGCTGATTATTTTGCAAAGGATAGTAGATAGACTGTTCGATATGAGCTTCTCCATATGTTGTAGGTAGTATATACTTTATGTCTGTCAGGGCTGCACATTATATCTAGAATTTCCATTGCAAAGTGCATCAGCACAGTAGTCACATCACAGGACCTGCAATGTTGGGCCCTATGTGTCTTTCAAATGGTATACTTTATGTTTCATACTATAAAGTGCACCCGCTTATAAGGTGCATTTTAAGAGACAGTATAAGGAACTTCTAATTCAGCAGGTCTCACCACTGGGTGGTGGTGGTGGGGGGTAGATAACTAAACTGAAACTCCTGTATAATGATGTATTTCAGCAGAGTGGCTTTACTGCTCCTAACAACCTGATTGGTAAAATTCATACATAAGGCACACCGGATTATAAGGAGCACTGACCATTTTGGGGAAAATTAAAGGATAATTTATTTTTTATACCATCATTGATTTGTTATAATATTTTATGTTTATGTTAGTGGCATTTAATGGTCTTTAAATATTTTAAATAATTAAATAATTCTAATTAAGAAAATTCTTATTATAACAGGTCTATGGACAAGAATTCTGAAATTGAGACTTAAAATAGATTTTAGATATAGACTATAATGCAAATAATGACAAAAATCCAACAACAAAATATTTATTTGTGAAACAAAAAGGCAAATTAAACCATATACCGGTACATGTCATGGTACAACTTGATTAATAAAAAAAAAAGGGTTGGCACCATTTAATAACCAAAGGTAGATTGTGTGATTTCTCCTTTCTGTGTTTTTGTTTCACAGAGTATTTCATCAATATAAATCAAAGGTTTTTTTTACTGTTGCAATATATGTTGCAGAATAACAAAATACCACTATTTTGTTTTTTTTTTTCTTTTCAATATTGTACATCCCTAATAGCCTATAGATACCCTAAATAGAGTCAGGTTGATGTATAAACAAAAAAAAAGCCTGTTCACGGTTGTTTATTAATTAATCTAACAAGGTTTATTTTAATTAGTGCGAAAAATACGATAATTGATTTGTTATACTTTTTTTGTTTTTTATGTTGGTGGCATTTAATGGTCATTAAAAGACAATAATGTCATATAATTTCTGGGACAGTATATTTTTCATTGAAAATTCTTATTGTGACAGACCTATGTAGAGAATATGGACAAGAATCATGAAATTGGGGCTTAAAGTTAAAGCTTAAAGATTTTAGAAAACACAATAATGCAGATTAAGACAAAAATCCAATAACAAAAAATATAGGGCTATAGATACCCTAAATACAGTTAGGTTGATGTATTTAAAAAAAAAGGCCTGTTTATGGTTGTTTATTAATGAATATAACATGGTTTATTTGAATTAGTCAACTAGTCTAATTAATAATTTATTGACTATATAAAGATGCTTAATTTGTGCTTGATTAAAAAACATAATTTAACCATAATCGTGAAAAAAAAATCTCTTTATCATGTTGTCATTTTTAAAAATTATTATTCATCCTTTTTTTTTTAAACACATAGTATCTATAGCACAACTGTACTGGGTGGGAGGTACTGTGCTGATTGATGCTTGTTGTCTGTGTGTGTGTGACTGGTAACCACTGGTAACCCTGACTCATTACATTTTGGACAGAAATATAGCGGCTGGGTGCAATCGGAGCAGCCCTGCTGAATGCCATTTGCTGCTGGGGCTGAGTGACAGTCTCTGCTGTAAAGGCGGTCTTCAGTATGCAGCTGTGGGAGTAGAGGGTGTATGTATGTGTGGGTTGGTGGGGAGGGGGTATTTACCCCTAATGTACCCCAGAGTGAGAGAGTGTAGAACAGGATGTATTGTGGGAGGAGGATTACAACTTACTACTGCTATGCCAGACATTTACAGAATAGATTCTATATTTAAGATGCTAAATGGCTCAAATATTATTGAAATATTACTAAAGAATACCTTTTTAGGTTCTTTAGGTCATTATCCAATTTGTAAAACCATAAATTAAAGCTTAAAACAGTATACCCCCCCCCCCCCCCTCTATTTTTTGTCTTTATTACTTAGTATGCAAACAGATGGTGATGCTCATCAATGCCGAACTGTCCACACATAAGACACATCCTAAAGCTCACCACATTTCTATGAAACACCTTCATTCACTCAGTGAATTAAACTTACTTAAATAAATTCACCTTAACACCTTAAATCAAAAAATGCCAAAAAAGAGTGCTCTCAAGAAACTGAAACAGATGAATCAAGTTTGTGGTTCTGCTTCTACAACTCACCTTTAATCAAAAGTCATTCCACTTCTCTGTAGTTTTGTATTTATGTTAACTTAATATTTTCTTTTTGTTATTCCAATTCCAGAATATTCTTAATTAGAAGTGCTCTTTAAATGGATGTAATTTGAGGGTTCTTGTAGCGCTTTTCAATTTTTCATGTTGCCTAGAATATTGTTATCCTTAAAAAAAAATACCCTGCGATATTGTGATATTAGAGCCATATCACCTGTGCCTTTTGTGTTAGTGGGGTCAGAACATGTGTTAGTTGGTCAGAACCCCAACGCCCCAATTCCTCCTTTTTTTGAGGAGTTTTCAAAATCAATTATATGCTACAATTCTAGTGCTCCACAGCTCAATGCTGGGGCCTTTAAGTTTTTTTTATTTTTTATTTATTTTATCTGATTCGCAAGAAGTGTATTTATTTATTAATAAGTTTAAAATGTATTTGTAAGTAGTCCAGTGTATGACATTAAAACATTTTTATGACAATTCCAATGCCAGAATATTTTTAATTAAAAGTGCTATTTAAATGTGTGTAAGTTTTTTCACCAGTTTTAGAATAATCTAGGATACGTAACAAAATATACCATAAACAGAGGACCCTTACAGGCTCGCCCTAAAGAACCTACTATTCTTTGTTTCCAGCTGGGAACTTACTTTTTAGGTTCCAGAACCTATTTTTGTTGCTGGAAATGTGCAGAACAGTTCCGTATTAGTATTAGAGTCCTAGTTCATTCTACTTCGGCATCAGCAGTCGGAGCCCCAGAGAGCACAACTGGCCTTTCTCAACCAGGTTGGGCAATTGGGCAATTGGCCTGGGTGGGTAAATGAATTGATGGTACATCGATTCTACTCACTCCCTCCAAGCACTCAGCACATTGTGATAATGGATGTTGGCTTTTTTTATCAAAGCAAAAATATAGTTAGCATGTCAGGTTTACATGTGATATGCTAATGAAAATGTATAGGCTGGTATGTGTGGAATCGCTTTTATAATACAGTATAAAATAGTTTAGTTCATTATGAATGTGGATCTGGCACCTAAAGCTAAAACCCCAGGCAGGGGTAGATGTAATTGAGGTTGAACTCCAGCCCAACACCGTTTACTCGTTTCCTCTCTCTGTTGTTGACAAGGACGTGTTATGTGAGGAGATCCAGCCTTGACACTGAACAGGATTTCACTCAGTAAAGCATTATGCTTTCATTATGCAGCAACTCGAGCTATGAGCCACAGTTGTTCCTCCTTTAACCCGCAGCAGACCAGCGGGACGCTTTTAGAGCTTTGACCTGTAGTTGACATATTAATAACGGTTGTTTACTCAACCAGTGATTGTTTACTTGTAACAATTACTCAAAGTAAGCAAAAGCATTTATTAGTTTTTTTGGTTTTCTAAAATCAAGGCTTTATTAAAAAAATAAATAAATAAAAAAGTTTATTCTGCTAGTGTTGGAGACGGCTTTTTGCTAGATTTTTAAACATTGCTGTTAGGAATATATATGTGCCATATATTAGCGTGTACAGTATAGTGTAACACAGCAGTAATATCATGATTTTATATAAAATCCATATTGTGATGATGGCCGTTTTTGTATGATGGTTTCCAGTTTATATTATATATATATATATATATATATATATATATATATATATATATATATACAAAAAAGAAAAAACTTCAGTTTTTTAATCAGTTTTTCCACCATTTGCTATTTTTAATAGGTATATGTTCAAGTAAAATGAACATTGTTGTTTTATTCTATAAACTATGGACAACATTTCTTCCAAATTCCAAATAAAAATATTGTCATTTAGAGCGTTTATTTGCAGAAAATTTTCTCCTCCCCCAGTCTTACACACTGCTTTCGGATAACTTTATGCCTGCACTCCTGGTGGAATATTATTTGAGTGCCATATGCTCGATATATGCTACATATGCTCAAAATCCAAGTTATTGTGAAGCATCATAGTTTAAGATACCACAATTGCAGTGCTCCACAGCCCAGTGCTAGGGCCTTTTCAGCTTTTCAAGTTTACCAGCATTTGCACATCTGTGTCAGCAATGGTTGAGACTTAAAGCAGTTGAAAGCATTCATTAAAAGTGATGTATGTTGTCCACAAACTTGTAGGACAAACTTTTTTTTTGGTTTGGGTAAAAATGACCAGCACAGCAGGAGGCTTGTTGTAAAGGCAGCCAGTTAAAGGCCTGGGGCCTGGGGGAACTGTAGAGCACATAAACATAGCTACCCATCACCCTCACAGCCGCAGCCTTGACACTTTTGCCGAAAGCTTCTCAACCATTTTGGGTTGTCAGGGGTGTGAGCAGTGTCTCCATTGCTGCATTCCACACATGACACTTAGGCCTGGATGTTCGGGTGTGAGTACCCTCAGCCACAGTCGGATGTTCTTCAGTACCAGTGTCACACTGCCCTCACACTGTCCTCCCCTTCCCTTTATGGCTACACTTAGCTCCATATAGATATACATGAGCAGCACTTGGACATTTTCTTTTGCTGCTGCTTCTTTTTATTCTATATTTAGCTATTTATAGGTAAATGTTTGAGTAAAATGAACATTGTTGTTTTATTGTATAAACTAGGGACAACATTTCTCCCAAATTCCATATGAAAAATTGTAATTTAGAGCATTTATTTGCAGAAAATGAGAAACGGCTACAGTAATAAAAATATGCAGAGCTTTCAGAAGTCAAATAATGCAAAGAAAACTAGTTTATATTTATATTTGGTGGAATAACCCTGGTTTTTAATCACTGTTTTCATGCATCTTGGCATGTTCTTCTCCACCAGTCTTACACTTACACTGCTTTTGTATAACTTTTATACCACTCCTGGTGCAAAAATTAAAGCATCTATGTTTCTATTGATTATATTCCAGAGGTTTTCAGTTTGATAAAATAAAATTAATCATTTTTAAGTGGTTTCTGCGTGTATTTGGGCGAATATGATGATGATGACCCTGGCCTATTTCCCTGCTGGCACCAGGAGACGTCTCGCAGACGGCTGCTCTCGTCTCCTAAACTGGTCTTTGGCCTGTGCGGCCCGGGAAACCCGAGCCAGAGGAACAGCCCTGAATCTCCGAGCTAGTCTGACCACTGCTCTTTTATTTTTAAATTGCTGTGACACAGCATATAGTACACTCCATTAAATGGTCTTTTCCTTATTTGGTTCAGTCCCTGGGCGGCAGTAAATGGAGCTGTGCTGAGAGAGATTGCTGCCCCTCAGTGGTTCAGTTTGTGAAAATCACCCTTGGGCTTTTACAGTGAAAACCTACATTATGAGTATATGGCTAATATGGATATTACCACATTATTTGGCTTATACTATACACACGTATTATATTATATACAGACGTAGTGCTTTGTGTGTGTGTTTCTCTTGGTTTACATGTGGATGTTAATGTTATCTGATTTGTGCTGTGTCTTGCAGGGTGACCTGAGGAGCTACGTAGCTCAGCATGACTGGCTGTACAGGAACGGAGAGCTGCTGCAGCTGCAGAAGATAGCATGTGAGATAGCTGCAGGGGTTACTCACCTCCATAAGCACAACTTCCTGCACAGGTTCGCCACTTCTCTTTGATGACTCGTGAAAAGGTTCAGAAAATACAGTATGGGAAGAAGGTCTCTGAACTTGGGATGCTCTGAGTCTGTAGCTTTATAGTAACCTTTTGAGCCATAGATTTATTAAAGAGTTGTAAACCCTTAACCAGATGATATTTTTATATTTATTAAGGGCTGTTTAGTAAGTTGGTAAGTAGGTGGTTTAACATATCCTAGGCTGTGGAGTCCCTCAGGGCTCTGTTAAAGGGCTTATAAAACTAATGTTAGTGGTAACAGTAGTTGTAAGGTGAAGTTGTATATAATCACTGCATGAATGAATAAATGAATGAAGTTAAACTAAAGTTAGACTAGTGCCTGTCATGAAACCCAAGGATGCTTTACAATCAACACTCTACACACAATACTTTACGCTCAACATGGCGGCCAATCACACATGCGCTCAGCTGGATGAGTGTATCGGGCACTGCGGGCATTAACCTGGGACAGAATGCCAGTCCATATCTTGGCATGCAGACATCTGCACACATATATACTATAGTTAAAAGTTTGGACACACCTCCTCTTCTTTCTTTTTTATGATATTTGGCATTGTAAATTTAGTATTGAAGACATTTAAGCTAAACAGGAACATTACTTACACTTATGCTGTAGATTCTTCTAAGTATCACATTTATCTTTAAGGACAGATCTGCACGCTCTTGTTATTTTAATCTCAGTGTCTTCATGAGGGAGAGTCACCTGGAATAGTTTTCTTAGCATCTTGAAGAAGGAGTTCCTGGAGGTGCTGAACAATAGTTGCTTTTCCTTCATGCTGTGAAGCTTCAGCTCATCCAAATTCACCTCAAATCACCATCTCAGTTCATCAGGTTTAGATCAGGGGATTATTTTTTTTCATTTTACTAGTTTACTAGATAATTCCATTTGTGTCCTTTAATGTTTTCATATCTTTAATATTATTCTACAATGTAGAAAAACGTCGAATGAGAAGGTGTACAGAGTAATGGTAATCTAGCAGCTGTTTTTTTTTTTTTTTTTACATTATGTCAAAATTTTATGATGAATGGACTAATAGAAATGCTCCAGAATAAATCTTAATTAAGTGTCATTATAAAATGTTAGACATAAAATGACATTAATTTTTATAGCAATTCATCTTTAAACATTTGTTAGTCTTCAGTTATTATATATGTATAATCTATCTATTTGAGTCGTATACAATGATTAACATGTAAGTACTGAAGTGTGGCTACACATACAGGCCCCTAGAGTTTAAAGAGGATATAAATACAAGACACAGGTGTGTATTCCGTCAGTTCCTCTGAGGTTTCCCTCAAACGTATCAAGCCCTGTCATTAACCCATGCACTTGCTCCTCTGACATTGCATAACCTTCATGCATCTGACACATGATCAAAGAAGCGCCTGGTGGTGCCAAGTTGTAAAACTACGCAAGCAGGCCGAAATGCCGTTCCCCTGTTTCCCCTTTTTTCCCCCTGTTCTCCTGTTTCCAGTTTTAACCCATATACATTTTTGTTCTTGTGGAGGCGGAGAATCTTCTCCTGAATGGCAGTTCCAAAACGCTCAGTTTCTTATTTTTTTCAATTTTCCTTCCATTATTATTTTTATTTTCTGCTTTCCACTACCAGCAGTGAGTGTTCAGTGGAAGCGAGGCCGGGCCCTTTAGGGTGCCGTGCAGTTCTCAGCTCGGTGTGCTCTGTTTTGCATGCTCAGAATACACAGAAAGGAGTCCAATTACACAGCTCCCATGGATTGCTGGGTGTCGACTCTCCTTTGGTGCAGAGATATGATGATTCTGCGCTTCCAGTGTAAAAGGATCCCCTTCACATTTCAGTGAGATGTATGTATGTCGGGGGATGGGGAGCCCGATTTGTAACTGTTCTACAACTCAGAAAAAGGCATGGAGATATCATGTTGTAACAAGGGGCCATTAAAATGCCACCTTTCCCCTTTTTTCCTTTGGGGCACAAAGCTGATTTAGTGCTGCCACTCTCACAGGGGCCCGAAAGGGTGTAAGAGAAGAGTTTTCCTTTAGTCCTGTATTTCAGTTTTTCAGCTGATTAAAAAAGGATTGAGAGAGTAAGGAAAAGTTTGTTGTAGTCTTTTTGCTTTATATGACCGAGGTCTGGAAAAACACGAGTGGAACATAATTATATAGGTAAAAAAAAAAAAAAAACTAAAAAAACGTACTATACTGCTTATAAAATACTTATAAAATGACTCGACTCAAGATTTGGGCGGAAGCCTGATTTTTAAAATGTATTTCTTACATGGATCTTCTCTGAATTATTTCAAAATAACTAATCTGAGATTATTAGTTTGAGAAAAAATGAGTAATTATCTCTAGATAATTTGTCTGAGAAAGTAATCACAAGATAAATAATTTTAAGAAGAACATTCGATTATTTAAATATAATAATCTTGAGTTAAAATAATTTGAGAAAAATGTGTATTTATCTTGATCGTAATATAATTTATAAAAAATAGTATTTTTTCTAGATAATTATCCTGAGGTAATAATTTGTAATAATTTAAGGAAAAAGAGTTTTTGCTGATAGCCCCCTCCCCCATTACTTTGATAGAATTAACCTGAGATATTTAATCTGAAAAAAAAGCATAATTATCCAGAAATAATAATTCTGAAATAATTGAAGGTAAAATAGTCCAGTATACTGGAAACCAGAAGTTTTATTACCATTTCAGAAACATATTTTACATCACTGATAAAATCTGATTGGCTGTTTTGCTGAAGGGCGGGACTTTGTCCTGGAATGGGCACCATGATTAATGTTTTTAGAGAATTCTCATTCATACAGCATTCAGTGGCCTGTCTAATAATAATTCTGTTATAATTTAAGGGAAAAAAAGTCTCAAGTGATAGTAACCTCCCCCATTACTTAAGGTAGATATAATTACCCTGATATATTTAATCTGAGGGAAAAAAACATCATTATCTTGAGATAAGCCTGAGGTAACAATCCCAAAATATTAATCCTCATTTTTTTTCAAGATAATTTGAGAAAAGAAAATTCTGGGTGTTCTCACCCCATCACCACCCATTCAAAAAAAACTTTATTTCCCTTATATTCTTTTTCAATTTAATCTTCCCATTCATTTACAGATTAAATCTGCTGGTACCCTCCCTTATAATTCCCTCCTAGTGCTTAGCACTTTCTGAATTTGCCATGTACGGCCAAAAGCGTTGCTCCGTTTCTCAGTGAGCGGACGTCAGTACTCAGTACTGTATGAACTGCATTTGCCAAGGGCGGCCTACAGTGTCTGAAATATCAGTGCAGTGCATTTATCTTGCAGCGGTTTCAGTCAGCCTGACAGTAGCCCCTGCCTGTACGAGCGAAGAGCCCTAGTGTCAGCGATGTCCCAGCTGTAGGCTGTACTCTTGGATCCTGTGTTAGTGGAGGTGGCAGGGCCAAGCTGAAATCAGAGCCCCGCTGGTCATGAGCGGGTCAGTCTGAATGAGTCACCATATGTGCTGCAATGCTCTTTTGCTGCCATTGTGAGCCCAGTGTTTCTCCCGGGGAACAATATCCTGATGCTGTGTGAGTGAGTCGGGAAAAGCTCCAGCATCAGTGATTTTGTTGCCAGGGGGAGAACAGAAACTACAGGAGTCCCTGTAATCGCTCCCTAGACATTAAGCGTGTAAAACTTTTCTGATGAAAGTATTAGTAAATGGAAAGGTTCAAAGGTGCTTTCTTTTGGTTTGTAGTTTATTATTTACTTCTGACAGTCTCACAGTATATTACTGTATTTTTATTATTATTATTATTATTTTTAACTTAATATAGTTTTGTGAGTTACTGTACTGTTAGGAGTACATATAAAATAAAACACTAAGGCTTCAAATTAAGGCATTGATTACTATCCAACAAAATGACACAATACATGATGAAATCAGATTTTATTAGCAGAAAAACAGCTGAAGGATTTGAACAGTAGACCTTAAAAAGAGATACGCCAGCATCTTCAACTGTCTCCTTTTCAAAATATTTTAATAGTTCTATAAACACATTTATGGACCTAAAATACTTCATGTTTAAGTATCCAAAAGTTTAAGTAACCACAAGTTTAATATCAATTAACTATACAGTATGTTATTCCTGAAGCCATAAGAGGAATTACAGTATTAAAATCAGCCACAATTCCCTTCTTTTTCCAGTTAACAAATAAATTAAATTCAGTGTGCATCAATATTATCCTTCACGCTACAATAATAATATATTTAAAAGGGTCTCTTTTCCTTTCCAGACAGGACAGCACTAGATAAGTGTTTGACTTCACAGGGCGTCACAGCCTCTAGTGGTATGGGGGTATGTGAAAAACGCATACCGGTTTTAATTTTCCTGTCCAGCACTACTGGAAACCAAATATCAGATACCAGTTCAGAGACATATTTTACATCATTGATCAAATCTGATAAAAAACTTCATGAACAGTTTGTAATGTACAAAAAGTCGAATGTACAGCATGTTATGGCAACTGCGCCTGCGCACATCTCCACAGTGAGGGAGGCTTCCCCACTAGCACACTGACTCTTCCAAGTTGATTGGTTGTTTTTGCGGAAGAGCGGGACTTTGTCATGATTAGCGTTACAATAACTTCTATTCATACAGCGGTCAGTAGTCTGTCTCCTCATTAATAAGGTCTCTAGAAATAATACAAATTATACTAGGGCTGCACGTTGTATTGTAATTTCATGTTAGTCGTCAGAGTCGTCAGAATGCGTGGCCTTTACTATAGGTAAATGACCATTTTTCAAATCACTGCTTTATATATAAACATTAATTATTACTTTCCTCTTTACTTACAGTGACTTGGCATTGAGGAACTGTTACCTTACAACAGATCTGACTGTCAAAATAGGAGACTATAGCATTGGCCCCTCCAGATTTAAAGTGAGTATCTGTTTTCTACATTATTAACATATGTTTTATTATATACATACCCAGAAGTCTCTACGAAAATTACCTAACCTTTTTAACTGTTAGTTCAGCACACACCTAAAAATGTAATCAGCACATTATCCAACCAAGATTTAATTCAGCTTTGCACAGTTGGTTGACATTGATTGAAGACAGTAATAGTAATACTGGACTGAGACTAATGTTATTTCTTTGGTTGTGGTAGGAGGATTACATCACCACAGAGGAGGACCAGTGTGTAGCTTTGCGCTGGCTTGCCCCGGAGCTGGTTGGTGAGCTGCATGGAGGTGTCATAACTTCAGAACAAACTAAACCCAGCAATGTTTGGTAGGTGCTTCCAAACATTATGTGCACTTTTTTTTAACAATAAAGCTGTTTTACAAGATGTAACAGTTGCATGCTTTGTTGTTTCTGTACATGTATAGAGTAATACTGATATAAGATTGAACTAAATTAACATTTTTATTGGTTTTATGTTTTCTATTAATTCATAACATTATATTACAAATAACTTAAGAAAATGTGGTAAAGATCAATTTGTGTGTTTTCAGGGCATTGGGCGTGACCTTGTGGGAGTTATTTGAGCGAGGAAATCAACCGTACACTCACCTGTCCGATAGAGAGGTTCTCCACCATGTAATTAGAGACCAGCAGATCAAACTCCTCAAGCCTCAGCTGGATCTACCCTACTCAGAAAGATGGTACATCATCTTATTTTGGGTTGTTGGCAGTGAGGAAATAAGTATTTTGATATGATGCGAATTTGCAAGTTTTCTTAACTACAAAGAATGGAGAGCTCTGTAATTGTTATGTTAGATGCTTCAACTATAAAAGACAGAATAACTCTAGAAAATCACTCTGTATGATTTTGAAGTAATTCATTTTATTGCATGAAATACGTATTTGATCATCTACCAAAGAGTTCTGGCCTTCACAGACTTGTTCTGCACTCATTACCTGTATTAACCACATCTGTTAGAATTCATTACTTGTATAAAAGACACCTGTCCACATACTGAATCAATCACACTCCAACCTTTTCACCATGGCCAAGACCAAAGAGCTGTCTGAGGACACCAGGGACAAAACTGTAGACAAGCACAATGCTGAGATGGGCTACAAGACAATAAGCACCAAGCAGCTTTGTTGGGGTGTCAACAGCTCTTGGTGCAGTTATTAGAAAATGGAAGAAACACAAGGTGCTGTTCAAACTTCCCCCCACACCAGCACATGTCTAGGCCCATTTAAATTTCAAGGAAACTAAGGAATGGTTCCATAAGAAGCATTTCAAACTCCTGGAGTGGCCTAGCCACTGAACCCAATAAAAAATCTTTGGAGTGAGCTAAAACTCAAAAAACCTGAAAGATCTGGAGAAGATCTGTATGAAGGGATAGACCAAAATCCCTGCTGCAGTGTGTTCACACTTGATCAAGATCTCCAGGAAATGTCTGTCCTCTGTAATTGCAAACAAAGGTTGGTCTCTTTTAACTAATTGAAACTAATTGTGTTTGTATTTCTGCAGGTATGAAGTCCTTCAGTTTTGTTGGCTGCCAGCAGACAAGAGAGCCACAGCTGAGGAAGTTCATCGCCTGCTTACGTACCTCCGCATGCAGGGCCAGAAAGAAGTCGAGGATGACTTTGAGCAGCGTTGGAGCTCCCTCAAACCCAACCCCACCACTCGGCAGGCCACTGTCAGCCATTCCTCGTTCCCCATCCTGGAGCAGTTCGACGACGGACGTGAACCGGATGAGATGCTCACGGTGACCGAGACGAGTCGCGGACTCAGCTTTGAATATGTGTGGGAAGCAGCCAAGCATGACCACTACGATGGGCACAATCGCTCTAACATGGACACCACGCTGAACTACCACAGCATGTTCTTTCCGGTGCCTCGGCAGGACATTCAGGCACACTTCCCTGAAACTGGGGCTGAAGCTGAGGCTAAGAGAGTCCCCGGGACTGTGCCAGTGTTTGATGCACGAGGATCTACTTCGAGGAACGAGTACTACATCCAGTTAGAGGAGCAAAGTGAAAGTGACGTGGGAGTTCTAGACAGCCAAGGTGCTGAAGGAGCCACGGCATCGAACAAGGAGCAGTATGTCGTCTTGCAGGACATTCGATTGGATGAATCCAGCACGGACGCAGATTTCTTTCACCAGAGCATAGATTCAAAAGACTCCTACCTTCAGGACAGCCATATATGGTCTTCGAGTGACCATGACAGTCCTTACCATGCAAACATTTTCAGTGAAAGCGACTCAAAACTGGAGGACTCTCATTCTTTTCGGAGTGGCTTCATGGAGCTTCCCGAGATCAGCTTGCATGGCGACCCAAAGGGTGCAGTGGAACGTGAAGGCCTCAGCACCACTTTTTTAGGGCCTGAACAAGAACCCATTCTTCTGGGAGACTTTGAGGAAGAGAATCCAGATGTAATGAAGCTTCTGAACGTGGAGAAACTGGCTGATAACTTTTTGTTTCTCAAAGAAAACAACCTGCTGAAAGAGAGTCCAAGACCAGGTTTGCCAGAGGCTGAAAGGGAGTTTGCAATCCGACACACTGATGTAGCAAAAGTAGTAAACCCCTTCAGTGACGTTGATGCCTCGAGTAGATTGAACGTCACTGACGACCTCTCGACCACCTCGAAACCTGGGGTGAACTCTGCTCAGCTAAGAGATGAATTCTTGGACTTGGTGAGTCCAATTTTAGGAGATTTCTTATCGCCTTTAAAAGGAAGTGAAACACTGCTGCCTTCGGATATATTCTTAACAGAAGAAACCTGTAGCAACCAGCTGCCAGACATGAATGGCTCTTCCAGTGAGAAAAGTTCTCAGTTAGCTCAGTTAGATTCCTCAAAAAGTTGGATTTACTCGACCTCTGAGTCGACTACCTCTGAGAGCGCTGGAGGCGCCATTGCAATTCCAGTGGATAGTCAAGAGTTAGTTGTTGAAAGTGCCACAACAGACATTCTGTGCATAGATGCCAAAACTCCCAGCCTTGAAGAAGGTCTCAGTAGACTCTCTAAGGAGAATGGACAATACATAGAGATTGATGAGCCTTCTGAGCAGAAACTTCAGGCTTCTTCACCTGTAGATAAATCAACAGAAGCAGATAGCGGCCTAACTGAGGGTATAAGCACTGATTCCTTGAGCGAAATGCTTTTGGATGGAAGTCAGAGTAGAAAAACTGAAGATGCTCAGTTTCCAGAAGACGAAGACATGGATCAGAAAGAATCCGTATTATCTCAGGACGTGTCTTCACTTTTGATCTCAGACTCTTGCTTGGATCAGATTAGTCAGGATAGCCTTCTGGAGGACAGCATATCGTCCACGTTACCAACTGTCGAGAACTCAGCTGAGACTCCTGATTCGTTAGATTCTCTAGACATTCATCGAGATGTCGGACAAGTAGAGTCTCTAGACACCCCTGTGGTTCATAAGCTCCAGCCACCTTACAAAACTGCTGACAGTGGATACGAAACTGAGAACCTGGAGTCGCCTGAGTGGAATTCTCAGTTAAGTATAAAGGATGGCACTGAAGAGAAGGAAAGCAGGACTGCAGTAACTGAACCTGCTGTATCAAACTTGGCTCCTCCAGAGATTGTTGTATCTGAAGTGGACAGTGTACCTGATGTTCAGGAAAATGGAGATGGCCACCAAGACATTGGTGATGCACAAATTGGGGGAAACTACAGAGATTCAGCTTACTTCTCTGATAATGAAGAACAGGATAAGAAGAGTGACAGTGGGGAAATCAATGGTGGGACTTCTGCTGATGCTTCTTCTTGGCCTGTGAGCTCCGTGGTAGATGATGGAAATGGCTCAGCAGTAGGGGGTTCTCCTGGGGATTCTCCGTTATTTCCTCTTGAAGTGAAAGAGAAGCCAGAAGATTCCAAATCTGCTGGTGTTCAACAGGACCGTTCTAGTCCAGAAACTGAATCATCAGATGCTGATGTAACTTACCTGCCTGAGTTAGTCCTCACCACAGAGGAGGACTGGGATCAAGAAAAGCCAGTCTCTGTTGATTTTGGCAAGAATGAAGAAAGGTTGGAGTCGTTTTCTGATCTCTTAGAAGGTCAAAGTCATTCCAGGGTGATCTCGGAAGCCCCCGAAGCAACACCCCCTACCTCAACAAAGCCTTCGACAGAAAACGTGGTCCACGCAAAGCTTGTAAGGACCTACGCTGGGGAAGGCCCAAAGAAGAAGGAGCCTGATATGGAGGGCAGATACCTTGGGAAGCTGGATGGAGCGACGGTGGCTGGCGGGTCAGAAGATGGAATGGACGCCGACGAGGAGGATGAGAACAGCGACGACTCTGATGATGACGTGCGAGCTTACAGACTGCACAGCTCCGGATCTGAAAGTGAGGACGATGTCGTTCATCCGGTGCCTGTTATAGTGTCGGACAACAGCGACGCCAGCAACTTGAAAAGCCTGCTTAAGCCCAAGTCACTCCAGACCTCCAAACCCACAGCAGCAGGGAACAGTAATGGAGAGAACAGGAGGGCAGTGTCGTTCTTTGATGATGTGACTGTTTTCCTCTTTGACCAGGTAGTACACTCGTCACACTCCTAGCAATTTTTATGTTTTTTCTTTTAGGAAACAGTCTATTTCGCTTGTCTATTTGTGAATCTTCATAGCAAGATACACGTGCAGCCTCACTGCCGAAGAGTTGCAATAATAATACTTGTCAGTATTGATTATAAAATATTGTTGACTCCGCATTTCATTGGTGAATAATTGTTAATTTGTAAATGTAATACAGTAAACACAGAGTGCTGGGGACAGAAATGCAATGGGAGTGGGGTAATTGCTTCTCACTCACTTAGTTCACACTCAGCAAATTACATGTTTTCTCACTAAATATAATTTCTGGTGGGCATTTAAAGAGCATTTAAATCCCACATCCAGCTGTTTCCATCTATTAGTTTAAAGTGATGAAGAAAGCTAGGAACAGGAGTTGTACCCACAGAAAGCAGAAAGGCATGGCACAAATAATCATTGACTAATTAACTAATCTGAAAAAAAATAATCTACTAGCCCTGCACAGAAGACAAATTAAACTATACATGTCATGCTATCCATCCATCCATCCATCCATCCAAAGCAGAGGTTAAGATTTTTCTTTTAAATTGAAATTAGTAGTGTTCCTAAGGTGGAAGAGGGCAATATAGTATAATAAATAGTTAAAAAATGTTATCCAGTGTGCTTCTGCTGCTATTCCTGCAAAGCCACATATATTCATTCTAAAAAACGGGTATCTGGAAGGTCCCCAGGCTTTTTTCTGGCTGTAACAACGTTTAGTTACATGAGGGGCTGTGACACACAAAATGTTTAGCATAAGTGAGCTTTAATGGGATATCTCTTAAATGATCATCTCTCTATACAGGAAACTCCTACGAAAGAACTTGGAGATCATACGCTAGGCTCTAACAGCCAAGTGTCTGAGTTCAGCAGCCCGCCATCCTCCTCCAGCTACCTTAACAGGTTTACAAACTCGGAGAGCTCCACAGATGAAGAAGGTAATAAAATAGCACTGCTGCACAATATGTACAAAAGCAATTCTCCAAAATCTAGTAATGGATGCCTTTCCTGGACAAAGACATTCTAAACTTTTAGTACGCTTGATTCCTAAAGAAAAAATGAATGAGCAGGTGTCCCATTAATTTTGTCTATATGTAAAAAAAAAAAAAAAAAAGTATTGTGATCTTGTAACGAATACAATAATTGTTGAGGCATCTGTGTTTCTGGCTGGGGCCTAAGATTAAGTTAATTTCTGCGTTTATTCTGCTACAGGTGGTGCGTTCGAGTGGGACGATGACTTCTCAGCAGAGCCGTCTTTCCTTTCTAAACCAGGGCCGGACAGCTCTGCCAGCAGCAGAGCCACAGCAGCATCCAGGTTCTTCTCTCCACCCCCTGCTAATCGCTCCTCAGAACAGAGCTGGACCAGCCCCTCCACCTACTCCCGCTTCTCCATCTCGCCAGCAAGCATCGCCAGCTTCTCCCTCACCCACCTCACAGACTCCGATATCGAACAAGGAGGTGAGTTTCTCACATTATACTGTCTACTTAGCAACACCATACCAACCACCTAGCAACAACTTAGCAAACCCCTAGCAACCACTTTGCAACACCTTAGCAACCGCCTATCATCCCCTCTAGCAACATTATATCAACCACTATGGATAACTTAGCAACACCATACCAACCACCTAGCAACACCTTAACAACTATCAATCAAACCCTTAGCAACACCATACCAACCACATAGCAACACCTTAGCAATTGCATATCAACACCATACCAACCACCTAGCAACACCTTAACAACTGCCTATCAACCACTTAGCAACATCATAGCAACACCTTAGCAATCACTTATTAACTCCTTAGCTAAACCATACCAACCAGGTAGCAACATCTTAATAACTTCCTATCAACCATGTAGTAACAACATACAAACTTCCTAGCAACCACCTATCAACCCCTTTGCAACACCTTATCAACCACCTAGCAACACCTTAACAACTACCAATAAAACCCATAGCAACATCATACCAACCACCTAGCAACACCTTAGCAACCACCTATTAACCCCTTAGCTAAACCATACCAAGCACCCTGGATACCATATCAACCAGGTAGCAACACCTTAGCAACCACCTATCAACAACTTAGCAACACGATAGCAATCGCCACAGATACCATAGCATCACCTTGGCAACCGTCTTCCAACCACCTAGCAACACCTTAGCTACTGCCTATCAACCACTTAGCAACACCATAGCAATCACCACGAATACCATAGAAACACCATACCAACCACCTAGCAACCACCTATTAACCCCTTAGCTAAACGATACCAAGCACCCTGGATACCATACCAACCAGGTAGCAACACCTTAGCAACTGCATATCAACCACTTAGCAACACGATAGCAATCGCCACAGATACAATAGCATCACTTTGGCAACCGCCTTCCAACCACCTAGCAACACCTTAGCAACTGCCTATCAACCACTTAGCTACAACCCATCAACCCCTTAGCAACACCATACCAACCACCTAGCAACACCTTAGCAACCGCCTATCGACCACTTAGCAACACGAACGCAATCACCACGGATACCATAGCATCCCCTTGGTAACCACCTAGCAACACCTTAGCTACTGCCCATCAACCACTTAGCAACACCATGGATACCATAGCAACACCATACCAACCACCTAGCAACACCTTAGCAACCACCTATCAACCACTTAGCAACAGCATAGCAATCACCATGGATACCAAAGAAACAACTTGCTCTAATAAAACACATTCATCGCCCAAGTCTAAATTATATGTATTCAGTCCAAGAGAGAAAGAAAGAGAAAGAGAGAGAGAAAGCTGCCGCCATCTCCCCGGGCCTGCTGGACGTGGACGTTAGTCCTTGAAATTTTGACTGATACTTTATATATAAGGATTCATTTGTCTTCTTTTCTAATTAGTTTTCTTTTTGTGTCCTCCACAGGAAGCAGTGAAGATGGAGAGAAGGACTAAGAACTGAAAGGTTGTCTTAACTAAAGTGTTCAGGCTAAAGGACAAATTTTGTAAAGATTTTGTTGGAGAGACACTTCAGACTCCTGTTTTGAAGGCTACGGTTGCTTCTCAGGCAGCATCGCTATCTCTTTCTTTTTGGAGATGTTCGCGGCGAGGACGGCACAGAGTGAACCACTGGCATCAGCATCCTCTCCTTGTGTTCTCTTCCTTCACTTTATTCAGCGAAATTAACCACGGTAGTGTCCTCAGAACCATCTCCGATCTCCACAGACTGAACTCGCAGTGTTTTTTTTTCTTTTTTTCTCTCTCTTATCTGTGCTATTTGAAGGAACCTGTCTTGCTTCACAAGCTTTAGGTCTTTAAAGCGCTTCCTAAGTGTCCTGCTACTCATCTGTCTGTCTGTCTTTCTGTCTCTCTCTCTCTACATGCTGAGGAATTTCTTGTCTCTTGCGTTGGCGCTGTTATCTCTGGATGGCTGAGCTTCTTCACTCACCCTCGGCTCAGTCTGAGGACGTTTCCTAGAACACTGATCAGCCAACAGGCTCATATACAGTCGTGCAATTGGTATCGTACGGTACTCGCCTTTTACTTTAAAACACTGGATTATACTTCCAGAGCGTGAGATCTGGTGTGATGTTCTTCTTTGTTGTTAGGGACTAGTTTAGAAATAGGAGCAACACTCGTTTTGTCATTATGCCTCTAAAGGCGAAAGGTGGTTTTTGCACACAGTGTTTTGGCAATACACTCTTTATAGACTGGTACAGTTATAATAGCAAAGTACAGTTTATTGTACCTGAATTAAACACCACTTGATGTTCATTTATAGGTGATGGGCATATAAAGATATGTGTATATGGCTGTATGCAAATGTTTGGATGCCTCCGCTCAAATTACATACATTATTGATAAATTCAATATCAGTTAAAACCTTAAAATTCCAATTTCCATTAACAGAGCAAGAAAGTATAGTATATGGATTGTATCTTGATTAGATTTTAACCAAATGCATTTACACTTGCTGGTCAAATGTGTCTCCAAATGCGTTAGTCAGATTTAAATCTGATTACTGTGTGGGATGGAATCTCCAAATTCACTTCACGTCACATTTTGATTGTACTGGAAAGAGTTTTGGTTGTTGAATCCGTCTTGAAGAGACGAGATGAGATGTTATGAGAGCTACGTTCACACAGCAGGTAATGTGTAGTATTGAAATCTGATAAATATCCAATTCCAGGCAATGCGACTCTGAACTGAACTTTTTTTCATGTGAAACATAAGGAAAAAGACAGCAAGGAGAACAGAAAGTGATTGTGAGTAGACAGGAAAATGGACAGCAGCAGTAATTTGATGACTTAAGTGGCAGAAAAACAAGATAAAAGACTTTAAATATAAATATTTGGACTATTTGGATATGTTTCTTCCAATATTATTAGAAGGCTCGTCTTAAAGCCATGTGGTGTTCCTAATGAATTTGCCAAAAGTGCCAACACATTGCAGCTGCAGCATCAAAGAAATAAAAAGATAACCTGTCCTCTTTATCGATCTGAAGCAAATTCTTAGCAATAAACTTAGCTGCAGTCTAAAATCATTCATAGCTTTTAAGATTCTGACCAGGATTAAAGTGAAACTTAACGTAAAGCGTTGCTCTATTGCGCAGGCATCACACAATGTACAGACAGATATCTGATATGGGTCACGCTAAAAAGATTGTGTGAACAGCCTAAACTTAATATAGGATTTCGATTCTGACCAGGATTAAAGTGAAACTTAAGGTGAAGCGTTGCTCTGTTGTGCAGGCGTGTCACTTGCACAGTGCAAAGCGTTCAGACATATGTCCGATATGGGTCACGCTGAAAAGATTGTGTGAACAGCCTAAACTTAATATAGGATTTCGATTCTGACCAGGATTAAAGTGAAACTTTAGTGTTGCTCTATTGCGCAGGCGTCACACAGTGTACAGACAGATATCCGATATAGGTCACGCTAAAAAGATTGTGTGAACAACCTAAACTAAGCATTTTGCCAGAAAATCAGATTTGGGCCACTTCTCCTCTGCTGTGTGAATGTAGCCTCAATCTGCTATAATGTGTGTCTCAAATGTGTCTCAGACCACCTTCTGAAGCAATTTATACATTTGTTTGAGCAAATGATTTGTATTTGTTTCAGTTCTAAATCAGTTCTAAAGGTGTCTCTGGTGTGTTTCCACTAATCGTGGGTCAGCATCTTGGTTGTGCAGTATTTAGGTCTGTTTTGGCCATTACCCTTTATTGTTTTGGAGGAATGCAACTTCAAACTTCAAGACTGTAAGATTTTAACACTCACAGCTAGGGTGGCATGAAGTCACAAGCATTCTAGAGCTGTTTTGTGGATGGAGAGATTGTTAGACATATCTCAGAATATCTGGATGCATTTGGAAGGTGCCAGAAACATATATACAGTATTTATAGATGAGAATAATAACAATAGTTAATTTGTTTGTTTGCTCTGCAGGAGGTAGAAAATGTATTCATGAAATATGTCATTTGGACGGGAGTGGCCAAACTTTTGCATAGTGTATACGCATAGATATTTTTAATCAGCCACAACATTAAGACCACCTCTTTGTTTTTAGCTCCTCTGAGCATGTAGTAGTACTCGGTAGTTCTACTGTATATAATTACACACTATAGTAATGTAGTATCTGTTTCTCTGCATATTTTATTAGCTTCATTTCACCCTGTTCCTCAATGATCAGGACCTCACAGGAGAGACCACCACAGAGCAGCTATTATTATTTATTATAATTTGGGTAGTAAGTGATTCTTCTCAGCACTGCAGTGATTTTTTTTTATTTTTATTTTTGTATTTGCCCCAACACACCAGGAGGAGGGTGAAGACTAGCACATGCCTCCTCTGATACATGTGAAGTCAGCCACCGCCTCTTTTCAACTGATGCTGTTGATGCAGCATTGCTGAGTAGCATCACAGCGCATTTTGAGGAAAGCACAGCGACTCGGTTCTGATACATCAGCTCACAGACGCAGCCTCTTGCTGATTGAGTGATGCGGGAAGAGAGCGCCATCTACCCACCCAGAGAGAGCAAAGCCAATTGTGCTCTCTCAGGGCTCCGGCAGCTGATGGCAAGCTGCGTGACCGGGATTCGAACCAGTGATCTTCCGATCATAGTGCAGAGAAACGGATAAAGATCTATAGTATTGTAAAATAGACTGTGGAGCTAATAAGATGGAAAGATGGAAAGAAAGTGTAGAAACAAGGAGGTGGTGTTAATGATATGGATATGTGTGTGTGTGTGTGTGTGTGTGTGCGCGCACATGCTTGTTGTGGGGAAAAAAAAAATCATCACAGTGCCTGTAACATCCCATATCCATTCACACGAAGTGAAGAAAGACTTTTTTTTTTTTTTGGTGGCATTCATGTTTTATCTTACTTTATATAGTATATCACACTTTTACCACTATATAGAATTTATTATTCTGTTGCACATTTACCAAATTATAAATTATAATTTATAACATGATTTTTGGAGTTAAAATAGTTAAAAATGACAAAAAAAAAAAAATCTGTGCACACATTTTGCAAACCACGCATATATATTTGGACCACTTTATCATTCTATGATATTTTATTATATATATATATATATTTTTTTTTCCTTTTCTCTTGCAAATTAACCAAACTTTGTAAGGTTGTGGTAATTCATTGAGCAGCTGATTTATTATTTATTGCTTTTTTTTTTTTGTTTTCTTGAGCTGTTTCTTTTACATATCCTATCATGGTTTATCATGTTATGTATCATGTTGTTGATGTTGTCTGGATGTTCATCCATATCGCCTTCACACACACAGAGAGTAGAGTGTAGATAAAATGTGCTTCAGTTTAAGCATATCGATGGTGTGCTGGACTAAACCTCTGCAGGACTTTAGGGATACTTTACTTGCTGGTGGAAACTGGGTGTTTATAGCCTGTTGGATGGGGAAAGTCAATGGTATTAATGGTATTGTACTGGTTTCAGAACTGCGTTCACTCTAAATAACTTATAAAGCTTATAAACAGACACTACAGTTTCAGATCAGGATGTTCATAAAGGTTTGGAGAGCTAAAGAGACAGCTGAAATAAGGAATTTCCATTTTTGTTTATGAAAAAAATGAAATGTAATGTTTGGAAATGTATGGAATGTTGTTTATGGACATATCTTTGGAATCGACTGAGTAAGAGACTAAGCTAAAGAACGGACAGGACAAGCTTTTTGTCTTAAAATCTGATTTTCAGCCATGTTTGTGTAGCTTATCCAGAGTCTTAATTGAAGAAACGACGAGTTTGGGATTGACCTCCTCCGGACGAGATGAGCAGTAATCAGGTGCGTTAGGTGATGGTGGTGATGATGATGATTATCTGTGTAATTCATTACAGTAAGCTGTGTTTTAGGACAGTGGAATATTTGTATTACCAGCACTCTTTTAGTTGATCTTGGAATTTTATTTAAGGAAACTCTTTGGGTTTTATTCTACAGTATATACATTTGCTTAATCTTGCACATCTCGAGAAAGTGTAACTTAATGTGGAACTGTACGGATGATGTATATAAATGTTGAATTTTGTCTGTAAATTGGGCATGATGTAAGTTCTAGGGGTAAGGTATCATTTTGTAATTTAAAGCTCATGCGCGACATATCACGGTTTAAGCAAACGAAAAAAAAAAGATCAAAACTGAGGAAAAAAAAGATTTGAAGTAAAGCGGGGGAGAAAATGCAGGTCATGTCTTTAGAACTTGTAAATTTTAAAAATGGTGATATTTTTACTTCATATTGATGATCATGCTTAGTGTAATTGAAGAAATTGTTTATAAATAATTACACTGTTTATTATTGAAATAAATGAAAATGACCTCTGTTTCCCTGATCTCATTCCGTCTGTCTCTTCATGGCAGTAGGTTTGCAATGATTAGGCAATAAAATCAAGTGTCAATTCTATTAATTTTTTTAATTTGTCCAAATATCAGTGTTGACTAATCATTAATCTGTAACTGCATCGCACTACACATGTTACATACAGTATTTACACACTAAACATCATGACTTTACACATTTAAACATCTGGGCATTTTAAGTGATTTAAAATCCCATGTTTAGCTGTTTCTTTAATTTTAAAGTGACTGCCTGGACAAAAAAAAAAAAAGGTCACTATAATATTTGTTTGGAGCGCCTTTAGCTTTCATTGTGGCACGTGTTCACTGTGGCATTGTTTCAATAAGATTCTGCAATGTTACCAGATTTATTTCAATCAGATCTTGCTGATTGATGATGGTAGAGTCTGACCGCTGCACAAAATCTTCTCCATCCATCACATCCCAAAGATTAAAGAAAAAGGGTCTTCACTTCTTAATGTATTTTTTTTCTTTACTTAGTGAGTATTTTCTTGCCATAATATGGATTAGAAGTGTTGGGAGCATTGCAAGTGATAGACAAGTGTCCTAGTGAGTGGATTGATTGATTGTCTTAGATAAAACTGGGGACAAAAATGTAAATTTAACACAAAAACTAAAAAAAGTTTACATATTATTTATTGATAAAATAATACTCACTCATTTCTGTTAACTTTTTTTTAAAGATCAGAATACACTGTAATCCTTTGTGTTGTTTGATGTGTAAGAAGACATACACAGACATACAGCGTCACTACAGCACAGCAATAATGTGGTGGGAAAGGAAGAAAAAGTGATAAAATGGAATAAATTAATAAATAAATCAAATAAAATAAACAGACCATGAATCACCTTAAATAAAAATAAATAATTAGAATATTAAATAAAATAGAAATAAACATGCTATGGTAAGTACATCCAACAGCAGGCATCCCCTCATCTTTTATAAATAATTTCTGTTCAGAAATCATGCAAACGTTCAAAACAAACAAACAAATAAATAAATAAAACAAAACAAACACAAAGAAAGAAAAGAGCAGGAAATGAAAGTCACGTACGGTAGAACAGAGGCTGTGTTCTGTAAGGTGGGGTGGGGGGGTTGAGGGAGTGACAGTCCAGAGCAGTGGACGGACTGAGGCATGCGGGACAGGCAGTCGTTAGGAGGATGTGGAAGGTGGGCGGGGTTTAACATCCCGCAGCATTCCCATTCACCTGCGTCTGCACCTGCGCCTGGCTCCTGCTGGGCAGGGGGCTGCGAGGAACTGGCCGCTGAGCCTCTGTGGAATTCCCTCTGACTGACAGGTGCTCCCACCCTCCCTGTGAGAGAACACAGAGATTTACTGATTTAATCAGGAATCTGATCGTTTTTCCCGCACCGTTGTTGGCTGGAGTTTAGGGCAGCTTCACAGTGGAACGTGATGCCCTCCTATGAGGAGTAATGAAGTGAAACAGAGGAGGAGATGGGGAGGTGAAGCTGGTCGGTTTAAAGGTAAAAAGAGAATAAAGGTTTATATAGGGCTGAGTTGGAGGAGATAAGGCTGTGGACCATCAAACAAAATTAAGTTATTCCATAACCCCACTTTCATAACTTAATGTCATTAAAAAAAAAACCTTCTCTAATACTGCAACTTTACAAGACAAAGAAAAAAAAGTTTCTTAATTTTTTATTGACAACCAAAGTATATACAGGTGCTGGTCAACGAATTAGAATAATTTGAAATAGTGCAATCGTGAAATTCTTTGAATGCATTTTTTGTGCAGAAAGCAAATCAGGTGTTCACCGCACCTGTCCTACTCGTTAGACTAATCACAGAACTCGTTACCTGGAAAAAAATTTGCTCAGCTGAGCTTTCCAAAAGGCCCATTTAGGCCATTTAACTGTGACACTGTTGTTTTATTGAATTAGAATA